>NC_079486.1:8468696-8567144 GCF_026230105.1 Diorhabda sublineata
TTTCGAAAATCTGGGCGAGTCTGGAAGAAAGCCTTTCCCTGCCAATGAAGCTCTAGTTCTCATGATCAGAGGAATTCAAGCAGCTGGAAAATTCCTATTGCCTACTTTGTATCGAATGGTGGGGTGTCATATGCTTCTTTATGGTGGATAATTACCAAGGCATTGGAAAAAACTTAGTTGGACAAAACTAGACACTATAGGCATAGTACGTGGTTTATCAACTACCAATCAGAAACTCATAAAGCATTTGGTGGTTAACAAAAGCCAACCTTATTTTTTTCATAATGAGAAAAACTTTTTACCATCAAATGACAATGAAGCATTCGCTTCATTAAATGTTGAAGAAGAAGAATTTCACCATGATATTACTTAATAGCTTCGACAAAGATATAGGGAAAATTTCAGATAATAAAATAATATTAAATTTGAAAAAGAAAATTGTTGGAAAAATAGAAAAAAATAGAAAAAATTCTTCCCGAGTGGTATGCAACAAATGCAATCTGTTGTATCAATATATTTTCAATTTATTATTGCGAACTCAGATCTCCAAATATTGTAATACTTTTTCAAGTTCATTAAAAACTAAACAGACCCTTTTTTTACAAACCAATACACAATCTTTTTTATGTCAACGTTTGGGTAGCGTTGATCCGGCTACCGTTATGAAGAATAGTGTTTTATAAAATTGTTGGTCCCAAGTTGACATTAATGAAAAAATTCTAAAACTAGAACATCAATAATACTATAAATTATTGATGTTCTATAACCTTCATGCTAAAAAAATATCATCTAGGTATCTTTAGAATTATAAGCAACAAATAGATTTAGTAAGTTCCGAATATCGACGACGGTATGTTTTCAAGAAAGGACATATTGCACAATTGAAGAATTCTACAATGTCATTAATTGAATTATTAGTACGATAGTGTAATATGATACATTTAGTATATTTAATCTCGTTATGTTTAAAATATTAGTATAGTTAGAAATTTTTACAAGTTATTGTTTTTGATTTTATCAAACATATTAATACCGTTCGAAAGCGGAACAAAATCAAAAATATTTTTCCCAGGAAGAAAGGGGAAAATGGATAAATCACATAAATCAACTCAAAGAAAAAACATACAAAATAGCCAGGACTTATTTCTTCGCCTCTTCAAAATATCATCAAAATATGAATGTTTCAAAAATACATTCATGACAGAGGTTGTGAAATGGCAAATTCATATTATTTCAGTTACCAAAGGGAAGTATATATAATTTATATACTTTTTTGCAAGGATCCTTCTTTCTATCCCAAATTTAAGTGATTAACAGAATAATGAAAAATGATTTGTTTCATTTGCTAGTGCTACACGAATTCATTACAAATTTTTTTTATACATTTAAATTGGTGACCAATAATTAGTACAGATATTAAGTTTATTTTCGGTTCGAGATGAATATATGCTATAACATTATTAGAGACATGATATTTCAAAATACGCCCCATCTATCTATTGTAAAGATTCCTATCGAATAGGTAATTTGTGTCACTTTCGTAATAAAAAGTAAATTTGGCAACAATGTAATGTCGGTTCGAATTTCGAAGATAAAGAAAACAACTATACTATTCTTTATAAAATACTACAAGCAACATGCGAAATGTATTCAACTTGTATGTATGTATTCTCACAGTCTTGTTGGAAACCACTTTTTTGTTTAAGCACCCATTTACTTTCTATGACCCTTTTTGTTCACGAGCCACGACACTTCTGACCTTGTATTATTTTCTTTAAACACTTTCAGCTCTTCATCCGCTGCTTCTTGCCACTTTGATGAGTTTTCACTTGACATTGCATCTTCATATGTAATTTCCAGTTCTGTTTCAGTATAAAAACTCACATCATAGTCTCTCATCCTGGCTGCTTGTCTAATTTCTCTTCTTCTTATTCTTATTTTCTTGTATGATGATAGATTATTTTTCATTTCCGGAATGAAAACCACATCTCTATATATACCAACTTCATTTGTGTCAGAAAAATATATGCGATAACCCTATACCTACTGTATCGCTATAGCCTACAAAGATTCCCAAGAAACTTTTGGCATCTAGTTTCGTTCTTTTCTCTTTGTGAATGTGTACAGAACATTTTGCACCAAATTCTCTGTAAAATTTGATATCAAAGTTTCTTTTGAACAAAAGTTTATGTGGGGTATCTTTTATGTTCGAATTGCATCCAACTCTATTGAGAACAAAAAATGCTGCATTTAAGGCTCCTGCCAAAAGGTTTTTATCTAAGTTTTTACTGTGCAACATTGTTCTCATGTCTCTTTCCGTACGTCCATTCTTTTCTGGATTGTAAGGACATGTAGTCTCGTGTATCTTACTATCTAACAAGCATTTTAGATTTTTGTTGACAAATTCTAGGCCCTTGCCTGTTCGAAGTCTTTTTATATGACATCCTGTCTGATTTTTGGTCATTTCAATAAATTTCTTAAAATTATCGATAACTTCTGATTTTTGTTTTAAGTAAAATACAAATCTATAGCATGAAAACTCATCTTTAATTGTTAGAAAATACCTTATTTGTCCGAGTGATGCCTCTTTGTTTTCTTGCATATAGTACACACATGTTCCTGAAAAAACAAGAAACTTTGCAGGAAATCTCAGCAGTTCTGATTTCGATACACTGAAGAAGGCGAAGAAAAAATATGAATATTCTAAAAAATAGAGTGGCTCTTCAAAGAAAAGAGATTGAGCGACTCCATCAACCTGATCGAAGTCTAAAGTAAATTCTTCTATTTCTTTGAGTAACAATTTGGTGTTTGATGAACTTTGTTTGAGAGCAAAGTAACTTCCCTCTAGTCTCAAATAAAAGTTAATCTTCCAAAATTTATACAGCCAAACTTTTATTTTTAGGCTTCCATTCCAGGCAGCACTAATGAAATTTTGGAAAGAATGCTGAAAGCAAGAAGTGAAGAAAATATTCTCCAGAGTTAAGGACGTTTGCTGTAACCTTAAGTTTCTATTCACCAAGAACATATAATTTTACTAGTAATACATACATACATACAATCATTACAGTACATTGTTACCATTCCAAAATGGTATTAAAGTGCGGATGGTTCACCAAGCTAGAGCAAAGAAGCTTTATGTGCTCTAAAACCAAAATCCAAAAATTTTGTAACAGTGAAATTGTAAGTAATTTGATTTGGGATGAAATTTGCATTAAGAAGACGGATTGAATGAAGAGGAAAAGAAGACGGATTGAATGAAGAGGGAAAAAATTTACAGGATATGTGGACATTGGGACAAACGTGAATACTGACGAATTACCCGAAGGAAGGGACCTGTTGGGTACTTCTTTTTGCAAGGACTTTGTGGTAGCGAAAAAGCTGATTTTATAAAGAAGTGCCATGAATTTATGCGTGAAAGTTGGGTAAAAGTTTCGTCAATGATTTTTGATGGTGCCATGGCCAATTGGCAAAGGTTTAAATCTTTTTTTTGGTGAATAATATAAAGTTAAAATCATTACTCGGATGTTGAAATATTATAAGGAAAGCAGTAGTCAAAAACAAGATGAAAGTGATGTGAAGAAAAGCCATGACGAGGAAAATGATGTTGGAAGCAAAAAACAAGAAACAGAAAAGTCAGTAATGACAAAAACCATATTTCAAATTATCAGCAATGTACTTACGGTTCGGTTTTGCCTTCTTAGGGACTTCTCTTAAAAATTCTAGCCTAATAAAAATAAGTTTTGCATTGATATGTTTATTATTATAAATTATTAATAAATTTTTTGTCTCCACATTTGTTTTTGAATAAGAATAACTTTCAAGGTACTTACCATTTAACCAATCTAATCACTTTGTACAAATTAAACAATATATGTGCAAATCGAACTAAACGAGTGATGGAGAAATGTTCTGAAAAGTTTTGGTTGTATGTGACTTGGTTGAGATATTATAGATTATTTCATTTTCAAATAATCAGCAATGTACTTATTCGGTTCGGTTTTGCCATCTTTTAAAAATTCTAGCCTAATAAAAATAAGTTTTGCATTGATATGTTTATTATTATAAATTATTAATAAATTTTTTGTCTTCACATTTGTTTTTGAATAAGAATAAGAACTTTCAAGGTACTTACCATTTAACCAATCTAATCACTTTGTACAAATTAAACAATATATGTGCAAATCGAACTAAACGAGTAATGGAGAAATGTTCTGAAAAGTTTTGGTTGTATGTGACTTGGTTGAGATATTATAGATTATTTCATTTTCAAATAATCAGCAATGTACTTATTCGGTTCGGTTTTGCCATCTTTTAAAAATTCTAGCCTAATAAAAATAAGTTTTGCATTGAGATGTTTATTATTATCTATCCTACTTGCCTGGGGTGGTTCGTAATTGTTTTAAAAATTATCGATGGAGGTGAGATAGCGCAAGTATATAACTATAAATATCTAGGCCATGAAGTGAGGATAGCAAGAGATAACCAAACGTGTGAGATAAAGCGTCGAATACAGTTAGGATGGATAGCTTTTGGCAAATTGAGTCGTACCTTGAAATCAGACTTACCAATAAGCCTAAAGAGAAAAGTATATGAGCAGTGTGTTATACCTGTGATGTCCTATGGGGCAGAGACGCTTAACCTCACGAGACAAACTGCAGGAAAGATGAGAGTGGCGCAACGGACAATGGAAAGGGCAATGTTGGGAATTACGAGAAGGGATAGAATTACAAATGATAACATAAGAAGAAGAACAAACGTTAAGGACATTATTGAAATTATAGCCCAAAAGAAATGGAAATGGGCAGGCCATGTAGCCCGAATGACGGATAATAGATGGACGAAAAGAATATTGTAGTGAAGGCCAAGAATGGATAAGAGAAGTAGAGGCAGGCCGCCAACAAGTTGGAGTGATGATGTAAAGAAAATTGCAGGAAATTGGATACATACAGCTCAAGATAGAGATAGATGGTTTAAACTAGAGGAGGCCTATATCCAGCAGTGGATGGAAGATGGCTGATAGATGATGATGATGTTTATTATTATGAATTATTAATAAATTTTTTGTCTCATCACTTGTTTTTAAATAAGAACTTTCAAGGCACTTAACATTTAACCAATCTAATCACTTTGTACAAATTAAACATTATATGTGCAAATCGAACTAAACAAGTAATGAGAAATGTCCTGAAAAGTTTTGATTGTATATTACTTGGTTGAGATATTATCGATTATAATGGAGACTATCTAAAACGTTCAAATAAGATGTGAGAATGCTTATGGTTTCAAACGTAAATGAAAATGATTTTTTTTAACTTGATTTATACAATCATGAATAATTTCGAATTATATAAGTATGAAGAATTAGAAAATAGAGCCGAAGATACCTCCAATATTGATCTCTAAACCGAATGGATACAATTATGGAATGAACGTTTCATTGAATTGCATAGTGACAAATTGAAAAGAGTCAAATGAGCATTAAGAAAACGAATGGCAATACCAATACTGACAATTCCAGATCAGATAATACTTCGAATGGCTAATGAAGATGATGATAGAAAACAAAAGGGGAAAAGTGTTGATTATTTCATAAAGTACGCGAGGACAATTTTTGTGCTGCATTTACTTCTACCTGCTGCTACCACCACACTCACTATTATACTGTCTGACGCCGGTTTCGATGTTCTCTAGTTTCTATGTGATTTGTACATAACAAAAAATATTACTGCGTATACTTTGATATCAGGTGGTTATTTGTTTGAATTAGATACAAAAAACTACAGGAAGAGGTGATTTATAAGATATTAACTGTTTTTTGTATTTGTAATAACTGCAAATGATCAAAGGATTATTTCTTAAAGGAAAGACTATCATTACTCTGACTGAATTAGAACAACTTTCAAATTCAGTTTTAAGTTCAATAATTACTCATCTTGTACTGGATACTGTGCACAATTTGAAATTATTATTATTATAATTATTTTCTAGTTTATGCTCTTTGAAAAATAGCAAATGAATTTTCTCCAATTTTTTCGATAATAATATAATGGGATTCGCATAGAACTGCTTTTGTTACTTGCCATTTTTCTTAATTAAAAAGTATCTAATAATGAAAAATCACATTGTTAACAGCAGTTAATTTGAAATTAGAATTTTCTCTTTATAGAAAAATTGTTTCTGATTTGGTATAATATGTTCGTTTCTATTAATGATCTTCGCACAGATAATTTTGTAATCCATTTACTTAACAAACTTTTCTATCTTGATTAAACTTTTCAATGAATATGTAACTAACTCCTAATTTTAATGTACCAACATGGATTTTTAAATATAATTATAGAATTATTGATGTCATTGAATTTGAAGAAAATCTGTCAGGTTTTGATTTACAAACACTTTTTAAAATTTTTTTAAGATTTATACATTATAGAAATGCATAACTCAATAAATAACTTGATATTAATGAATATGCAAGAGCCAGGAAGTGTAGAAAAAGAGAGAATATGTGTATTGAAGCCAGTCCTTTATCAAGTGGATTTGAGGATAACTTTGCGAATGAAGAGGTAAGATGAAAATACCAATTTTAAATATAGTAATGTCTTAATTTGTCTGTAGGAAAATGTTGCATCTGGCGATCTGATAGAAAAAACCAATCGCAATCAAGCAGAATCAGAAAATAGAGATATAAAGTTTTGGATAGGTTTAGAAGAGGAAGAATATACTTTTGAGGACATCATTAAAACAGTTACTGAAATTTTAAAATATAAGGATGCAGAAAAAAATAAATTAATAAATAAATATATTAATGCAGCTGAATGTTCTTGAATTTAGGTCTCTTCTGTCTTAAAATTAGTTTTTTTTGTTAATTTAAAAAAAGGTTCGACGTTGTGACTTTTCTTTGAGCCTTTATCAAAATATGCTACTGAGAATTTGCTTATATATATATATATATATATATATATATATATATATATATATATATATATATATATATATATATATTGATTTATAGATGAAATCAACTTAGAACTTTGTTCTTATAAGAAAAATTAATTTTTCCTTATTAGATTCCGTTTCAAGAATTAGTATATGTCTTTACTCAACCTCTAGACAGAACTAAATTTGTTTATTCCAAAGAAGTTCTGTGTATATTTTTGGATTTAGCTTTACTTCGTTTGTTTTATATGTATGTTTTAATACAATTCCAATGTTGTTCTATTTTATACTGTTCACTCCTTTATTGTATAAGCAGCTTGACAATTGTTGTCTCTATCGACTTGGGCTCCCCTGTGGTGGTTATTCCAATACCCGAAGGGAGTGTCCCACATACTTTTTACATACACACAATAGTATGATTGAATCAATTTATTATTTTGAAAATGAGGTGACACCTCCAGAAATATTGAAGAAAATTTACTGGATGATCGTCGAGTGAAAGTGCGCTAGCTAGCAGACATAGTAGGCATTGCAAAAAGTGTGGCACACTCCATCGAGTATTTGGCAATATTTGAAATAGAGCCGTTCCATAATCATAGATGGAAAGTGGGTATATCACTTCACACCAGAAACAGAACACTAAAAACAATGGACTGAAAAGGGAGGCTCCAAATAAGACAAAGACCGTTTCATATGTAGACAAGTTCATGGCATCGGTTTTTAGGGATGCGAGTGAGATAATTTTCATTGACTATCTTGAAAAAGGAGAAACTATCAAGGTGAGTATAATGCAAACTTACGTTTTAGTTGGAAAACCAAGCAAAACGGCGGATTTTTGCTAAGAAGAAAGTGTTATTCAATCAAGACAATGTATCCGTTATTGCAATGGCGAAAATTAATTAATTAAAGTTTAAATTGTTACCTCATTCACCCTATTCGCCAGATTAAGCTCCCTGCGATTATTTTCTGACCCCAGACTTGAAAAAAAGGTTTGGTAGTCGAGCAATGAAGAGGTAATGTCCACATTATATGGAGCTAAAAGGAGATTACCTTGAAAAATAAATATATTTTTTTTCCAAAATTTTTGTGTTTTCTTTGTTAAGCTAGGTACTTCTGGAACCATCCTAGTATACTGAAAATGGATACATGGGATAATTTTAATTTTAATAATATTTTATGGGCAGAAAACCAACCAAAAATTCCCAATTGAATCCCGATTCTTCACAGAATAAAAATGGCAGAACCAAGTAAGTGATTATAACACTCAGCAAAAAATATTTATTTATGTATTACGGATGACAAATAACCTATTATAGCCGACCGTGTAAATTGATATACAGCCGAGACAAACAGACAGTTTTTCTCCGGGATGCTTGTTACATTTTTTCGTCGACCTGTATATGATTATGTTAGTATTTCCGGAACGATGGTGATATTCATATATACACACTGTTAACACTACACGAAATCTCACAATTACACTGTCTGGAATGTAAACTGTTCACTCAGTCGTGAAGACGAAAACTTGATTATCGAAACACGCATCAGACAGAGTAATTTAAGAGTTAGTGCAAACAGTGTGTCATGTAATTTCTTTGGAAGTAATGACATAATTGAAAGTTAAACGGTTTTCCTCTGGGAATTATCACGTTTTGACAAAACTACTTTTATATAGTGTGGTTTCCAAGTTTTAGATGAATCTACACTTGAGTAATTCTATCTTGTTCCAATAATTACCATGTTTTGACTTAAGAAGCTGCAGTTTGATGAATGGTGTCCGTTACCAAACTAGGCATAAATAAGTGGTACAAAACAGCTTTTCTATTTCAAACGGCCCCACTATATAACCAGAATTCACCTTTAACCACCTTTCTATTTCTTGTTTGGACTAAGTGGTCTTAGCGCCAAAAATAAAACATATGATTGGATACGAACTTATCGCACTTACTTTTTGCATACTTCAGTACTGGATAATAAACATGACTGCTGTGTCCATCCAGAACTAATGAAATTCGATTTTGGATCTGTGTCAATCCAGAAGTATAAATTCTATTATTCTTATCGAGTAACTGTTTATATTTTTCCTATAACAAGTGGATATTAAAATTCAATTAAATTTGAGCAAAAATGTTTATTTTATTTTAGTTACATACATACTTACACCTAGCTAGCAGCTATGATTCCCATTATCAATAAACACTGAATAAATTGTAATGTTTCTCTAATTTATTTAAAGTGTTTTTAACAGTGGGGTGACTCAATATATACGATGGTGTTTACTTACTCAATTTATTTATACATTCACACCAAATTCACTAAACTATGCCCTAAGACTATTTGATCTCCAGCATCTTAGCAAAAATAAAAGGTGAAGCAGTCATAAACATTTCTTCTTGTACGATAAGAACTTGGGAAAATCTAAAAGATGCACTTCTTAATACTTACGCTGACAAAAGAGATATTTACATTTTAAATATATGACTTTCAGAAATGAAACAAGGTAATGAAACGCCTTTCGAATTTTATAATAGAATTCAACATTTATTAAATCTTCAAATTTCTTATTTCACGACACATTCTAATGTTAGTAAACATTTAATTTTGAGTAATTACTTTAAAAATTTGGCTCTCAGAGTATTGCTAAAAAGAACCTTTAGGCACATTAATGTGTACGAAAAATCCAGAAAATTTGAATATTGCTTTAAATGTTCTTACAAATGATTTTCAAGTTTATATGACCCACAATAATCATCCGAAAAATGTTTTTTCATCCTTGAATACGCAAAATAATTCACATAAAAATAAAACCAATTTCCAAAATAATGTAGCATATAAGCAGCCACCTCCTAGGCAAAATTTTATGCCGAATTATCAATATACTAATCGAAATTCCGCATCAAACCCGCAAAATCGTCCATCAACTTCTTATATCCCTTCTAATAGGAATAATACAAACTTTTCTAATAATGGTCCAAATCCAACTCTAATGAGAATGTCTACAAGAAATACATCTAGACCCCAACCTCAAAATTATCAAAATAGGTTCCAACACAATCCTAATCAACAGAAATTTTATCTCGGAAAAACTCCATAATATAGGCGATACTGATTGCACTAATGATGAATCCGATAATTTTTTAGAGTCACCAGCCTCGGAATCAAACCAAACATTATCGAATTGTTAAACTTAAATAATTCAGAAAGCGTGTTACCCTATATAATTTTTCCAGAACAGAATCTTAAAGTTTTAATCGATACTGGTAGCACAAGATCCTTTGTGACACCAGCAGTTGCTGAGAAATATTTCAAAAAATCTTATGTCAAAAGACCCTTCCATGTAAAATCTGCCTTTGGTAGCAGTCAACAAAATTTCTGCACACTCATTCCAATCACTAAAATGTTTATTTATAGGAAACCGCTCAATTTAGAATATTGCGTATTCAAATTTCACGATCATTTTGATTGTTTGTTAGGATTGGATAATTTAAAAATACTTAATGCAATTATCGATTTAAATAATAATTTGCTTATGACTCCTTATAGTCAAATTACATTGAATTACTTTGACATTAAAACTGGATCCACGAATTGTATAGTAGTGCCTCCACGTTGTGAACAAGTGTTTAAATTAAATATTGAAAATGTAAAAAATGGTAATGTAATTATACCATATACACGAATTGGAAAATTAGAAATCCCTGAATGTTTAACAAAAGTTGAAAATAATATAGCTTTATGTACAAAATACTTTACGCATTATTAGCCTATAATAATAGCGTTCATTCTGCAACAAAATTTTAACCAAACGAAATAATTACCGGACACATAAACAGTAACACACCTTTCGTTATAGAAATTGATCAACTAGTAGTTAATAATTATATACAAAATCATAAAGATAGAATAAAAATTTTATACTCGAATTTAAATCAAAAATTACAGGAAAACAAATCAAAAGTAATCTCTAAAGCAAATAAAAGCCGTGAAGAATTACCAGATACAATACCCACTAAAGTGTACGTACGTAATAAACAGGCACAAGGTAAAACCAAAAATAAATATAAAAGTGAAGAAATCAAAAGCAAAAATACCCGACTAAAAACAGCTAAAATCGCTACTAGACACAAAAATACTTCAGAAAATATTCATCTTTCAAACATAATACGTCCTAAAAAGACTCCTTATAAATTTATTTTAGGTTCGTCACCGTCGGAGACGCAACAGTCAATATAAAAGATGTTACCTATAATTTGGGAATACTTCCCATAAATCTTGGATATGCCAAGCTACAGAAAACCAGTCATACCTTTGTTCATTTTTATAATTTAAGTCCACTACTCGTAGAATATAAGTTAAGAAGTTAAGTATACAATATAATCACGCTAAAAATGATATGTCTAATAATACATTTTTTCATTCTGAAACAGAAAATATTGTAAATATAATAGAGTACACTAGGAATAGTATAGAAGAAAAATTTGATAACATTAATATTCATTCTACCTTAGATAGTCCAAAGAGAGGGTTCATTAACGTTCTTGGATCAATAGTAAAAACAATTACAGGAAACTTGGATTCTGAAGATGGAGAAAGAATTAATTCAATTATGGAAGATTTAAAACAAAACCAAGAAAACTTGCAAAATCAATAATAAGAATGCAATATTCTGTTAGTCGCCAAATAATTGATAATTTTAATAAGACAATTCAGGACATTCAGTATAATGAAAAATTATTAAAAACGAAAATATTTGAGATAAGAGATATTCTAGATTTTCAAGCAAATGCGGAAAATATTAAATATTTAAAAGAGTTATTCAACGAACTTATTATCACATTCAATGTAATTCAAGACATATTAGAAACGGAAATCTCACGATTTATTTGTAGAGTTGCAAAAAGTGCATTATTACTACCAAGCGGAATTACCCTTGAAATTAAAACTTAAAAATATTTTAGAATTTGAAGCCGTCATAGACGTAGTTTGTAAAGTAGAAAATAATCAAACACAATATTTTTTATCGATACACATTTACTATGATATTTTATTTAATCTTTTTTATGTGTTACCTATACTTACAGAAATTGAATCAGAATAACATTAATACCTAATTCAAAATTTTTACTTAAATCAAATAAAGTCATTAAACCTCTAAATGACATTTGTACTCGCGGCAATATTTTTCAATGTCTTAATTATTCCGGAGATAAATCAATTTTTGCCAATATTTCCCGTAGAAGAAAAATTAATCATAAAATGTAAGCAAGAAACTGAAGTGAGAACTCTTAAAGGCATTCATTTAATAGAAAATTCATCATGTAAAATTATATTTAGGAACCAAGAGTTATTATTTCAAAAAAAAACGTTTGGACAACCTTTTGTAATAAATGAATATATATATATATATATATATATATATATATATATATATATATATACATATATACATATATACTTATATATATACGAGACTAACTAGAGTTGTATTTGGACCATTTCGACGAAATTATAAGTTACATGTTTTGCGAAATTTATCAATGCAATGGTGATAACAATGTAACGACTTTTTTGTGGTTACTGAGCAGCTAGATTTTTTTCATTCTCGCTCCACCATAATAGCTAAGGGAATTAAATTAGCAACCCAAATTTTAAGTAGAATACAACAGGTAAGAAGTGAGAGCACTTTACAAAGTATTGGTGAAGCCATGGCTAAGTTCAAGGGCAGGAGTTCTCTGAAACAGTACCTCCCTTTGAAACCTAGAAAGCGAGGAATAAAAATATGGGAACGCTGTGATTCCAAAACAGGCTACACATATGATTTCAATATTTATTGTGGAAAGGATGCCAACAGAGATACTGAATCCACTCTTGGAGAATCAGTCGTCACGAAGCTTTCGTCTTCAATAAAAGATCCAGAGGTTAGTTTATGTTTTGATCGTTTTTTCATGTCGACGAAATTAATAAACAACTTTCCATTTGCTTGTGTTGGCACAGTGATTGGCAATCGCAGGAACATGCCTAGAAAAGAAACAGGGGTGAAGCTGACTTTGTCCATAATCAATTTGGTACTACGGCGGTTTTGTGGAAAGATACAAAATGTCATGGAAATGATATGACCTTTGTGAACAGAAAAGAAAAAGATAGCATTTAAAAGGAAATTCCTTGCCCTGAAATTGTGGCCAATAACAATAAGTTCATTTGACCAATTAATTGGTATTTATGACATGGATCGCAAGTCTTTGAAGTGGTAGAAAAAAATTTTTCACCGTTTGCTTATGATCAGTGCGGTAAATGCATGGATTATTTGGAGAGAAAGAGATCATAAGAAAATTTCATTCCTGGATTTTTGGTTCCACTTGCGGAGGCAATGATTTCTGAAGCTCAAAAAATTGCCAAGGTTGTTAGAAAACGCCAATAAGGCAGACTAACAAAATCACCCAAAAAGTAATGAATGTTGGGGATCATCTTCCTTATGAAAGACCAGCTCGTAGGAGATGTCACAGTTGTGGAAAAAAATAAGAGAGAAAAACGCACAACCTTCTGCTCAGCTTGCAATGTTCCTCTGTGCAAAAATTGTTTTTCTAGTTTTCATACATATAAATTTGTTGTAAAGAAAATATGGTTCAAATATGTCTCGCAAAAAGTTTCCACTGAGATCTATGTGTCCCTCTACCCCCCAGCTATCCCCTTGAAATAAAAAATTAATCAACAATTTTTCCATACCATTTGAGTGTTGAATAGCTCATTAAGCTGTTGACTACCGTAACAGAAATTTTAATTTTCTCCACAATTATCAAATTTGGAATGGAACAACCTATATACTATTGAATATTTTACATCTTCTCTATTAGATTACACGTATAACCGGTTTTTTATTGATCCCTGAAAACGGCTTAAGAAATCGTCAAAAACATTTCAATGTTCTGGTCTATCGGCTTTCAATATATGGAACAAGTTACCGGTTAACCTATCGTCTACAACTTTGGTTGGAACGTACCTTTTAATAACAATGTTCAATTCTCCGTCCGACCAAGCAATATACTGTTTACGTTATAGTGAACATTGATTAAATCGGGCTGAGACTTCGACGAGTGAACAAGTGCGACAGTGAAGTGAAGTGAAAGCGGACTCGGGTAGTCAGGTGAGACCCTGATTAAACTTTCTTTTCTTTCCAGGTAGCTGTGCTTTGACACAGCCTTTTATTTATAATGCTAAAAAACATTTCTGCATGAAAGAATTGTGTTTGTCAACACAAATTTGATTGTGCGGAATTTATCCGTTTTTCGAAACAGCCGTACTTATCAGTACGGCTTAAACTTTTCTTTTAGGTAACTTTAGGTACCAAATCAAAATAGGAAAACCGGGACAGAGAGCAACAGGCATGGAGCCTAAAAACTCTAAGAATAGGGAGAAAACTGAGTTATCCAAAATCATAATTCAGCAAAAAGCTGATTATGAAGCGCTGACAGAGAAGATGGGACAGCAAGTCAAATCCCTCGAAGAGAGAATGAAAAATTACGAACAAACGATAATCGATAAAGACAAGCAAATTGAGTACTTAGAGCTCAAAGTTAGAGTACTGGATGACGAAAACGACACATTGGTAGAAGAAATAAGAAAGAAGCTAACCCAATGAGATGAGATGAAAACTCAAGAAAAAATAACACAAATCGAAGACTGCCCTATGGAAGGAGACTTCACGGAAGTAAAGAACAAAAAAAAGGAAGAAAGCAGATAAACAATCCTCAGATGAAAAAGAAGAAACATCAACGGACAAACAAATCCAAGAAGAATTGGAGAAGATAAAACGTGATGAACAAAGGAAACAGACAAAACCGGAGAGAAGGCCACCTCCGATAATTCTAAAATCCCCACTGATGTGGACAGCACTACGCAAACAGCTAGTGCAAAGAAAAATCGATGCCCAGTGTAAAATGGGAATACACACGGGCAAAATAACGACGGCGACTAAAGACGACTTTAACAAGATGAAGATGCTCCTGAGCGAGTACAAGGAGATTGAGTGGTATACATACCTACTCAATGAAGAAAAGGAGAGGAAGCTTGTCATAAAAGGACTTGCTGTTAACACCCCAGTGTCGGAGGTAGAGGAGGAATTGAAGGAAAATGGACTTAGACCGAAGAAAGTATGGCAGTTGCCAAGCCGTACACAAAGAAATCAGGACAACACACGAAAACTACTACCTATATACATGGTAGTAATAGAACCTAAAGAAGAACCAACTTATAAGAAGTTGAGATACCTCTGCCACACAAAAATAAGTGTGGTAGAATAAAAAAGGCACCACGGACCTGTACAATGTTACAGGTGTCAGGGATTCCATCACGGACAAAGCACGTGCAACATGGACGTGCACTGCGTGAGATGCGCGGGAGCGCATAGAGCGGCGGAATGCACGCTCACGCTCACGGAAAAACCGAATTGCAGGAACTGCGGGGGAGAACACCCCGCAAACTACAAGGGGTGCCCGAAACAGCCGAAAAAGACGGAGAACAGCCAAGCTAGGAACGCTACGCAAACAGGACGCACTTACGCACAAGCTGCGAAGAAAACGACAGAAGAAAAAACACCAGAGCTACTGAGTATGTTGCAGAGCATGCAAACACTCTTAGCAACACTCATTGCCCAACAAAAATAAATCACAAGAGGACACCCCCCGACACGGTAATTCTGCATTTCACAAGGAAATGTAGAGTTATACATCGGGGACAGCTATAGAGAAGGCGAAGGACCACTCGGATTAGATCTTTTCCTATCGGCAGGAGGTAGGAAGAGGTTTACCCGAGGCCGCGAAACACACACACACACGAAGACGTCCAGAACAAGAAGCCAAGAGTGTATAGCCAACAGGCTAATCTCTTAATAAAAAGATAAGACATCCCAGAATCTCCCATAGACCTAAGGGGAGAGGAGGAATTCTACACGCGAAACTGCGACGTGAAAGAGGATGTGGACCTGTCGGAATTGACAGGGGGTGGTTGGAATGTTCTTCTTCGCACCCACTCGTGGATTTATCCGGGGGTGGATGCCTAGAGGGACGGGCTCGTCTCAAGGGAAATGTGTGTGTGTATTGATTAAATCTTAGTCAGCCTCAAATGCCAAAAATGTTGAGATGTCACGTTCAAACGCTAAATCTGGAAATTCAATAAAGATAAAGGTACATAACACCAGTTGCAATTTCTCAGCTGAGTATTCGAAAAGAAAGGCAGACTTTGGTAAAGAAATAAATGGATCGAATAAGGACATTACTTTCCACGAAAAAAAATTGAAAAGACGAAACAAATGGGAAACCTAAATAATACCGACCGGAATGACGACAAAACTGGACAAACGTATGATAATCCCGGAAGGAAAATAAGTTACCTGAAGACAGTTATCGAGAGATACAGAAGGTTGTAAGCCTCATATCTCACCTTTACGATTTTTGACTAGCTAGATGCAAAGATGAAATAAATGATGTTGTTGTTAATACTTATATCATATCAATATGCAATTTATTTCTATTGTTCCATATTAAGTTTATTAAAAAAATCTATATCTGTATAATTCGTATTGCTAATTTTTTCAATTGTAATCAAAATGTATTTATAATTCCTGTTACATTCCATTTGTTTTTATTTGATGTCCATGTTTCAACTCTCAAACAAAAAAAATTATGGGCGTTAGCAAAGAAAACAAATCCAAAACGTTGGAAAATTAATAAAAATAAAAAAGCAAAAATTCGTAAGCAAATTATCAAATGTATTTTTCGTTTATCAACTTCGCACTTGAATAGAAAATAGCTAAAATTTTTCTAATTTCACTTTGACTGGAAAGAAAAAATGGAAGAAACAGTTTTCATTGCAAAATCCTAAGAATGAGTGCTAGGAAACATTGATCTGAATCTCGTTTTAGGCTAGGATTCTCAATCAACTGATAGGTGATCTTCTTCAGGTTATAGTTTCGTGAAATCTGAAACATTGGAACATTAATTGAAGCTAATGATGCTTCAAGATATAAAAAGCAATTAACCCTTCTCACCACAAATGTTGTTTATCAAGGTTTCTTTGTCCCCCGAAAAGGGTTTCCTTGACACTATTCAACAACAATCATATATGAAGGAAAATAAGCTATATTGTACTAAGTCAACTTCATCAGTTGGTATGTTACCTAAATGTTCCTTGAGAGCGCCAGAAAATTAAAAAATCTTGCCATTTCTTATTGGTTTGCTGAATTTAAACGTGGTCGTACAGACACCGATCAAGGTGAACGTTGTGGTCGTCCAATTGAGATGATTACTCCAGAAAACATCAAAAAAGTCCACATATTAGTTCTATCTAATCGTAAAATAAAAAAAATTATTACAAAGTGGATGCCGCGTTTGTGGGTGAGCCAAGTCCGAAGCATCCAAAGGTCCAATAGATAGCTGGAAAGTTTTTTGAAATGCGCATGGAATATTGTTCATCGACTATCTCCAAAATGGAGATCGTTTGACTACAAAAATCAAGGAAAAGTCGCAGAAAACTATGGTTAAATTGAACGAATTACACTTTGAATTGGTTCATCATCCACCGTATAGTCTAGAGTCTAGACTGTTTCGAGGTAAAAGACAATTTCTTCTACAAGAACGGCACGGAGAAGTTAGAGAAGCTTTGGAATTATTGTATTGCTCTTGAAGAAGATTACATTTTTGAATAATATCGATTTTTGGCAAAAAATGTGTTTTTCTTAGTTGGTCACACGCTTACGGATTTTCCTTATATTTTTTATCTTCTAATTCATCAACTGATAGATAAGGAAAACATCTCCTTATTAACATTAATTTAAAAATACATAGCCTTTCCATCGAATTATGACATCGATATTTGAGAATGTTTTAGAACATGAAATATTCTTTCGATTTCTTAGTATCCACGTATCATTCAAAAGAGTTTTTGGAGTAAAATATATGATCATCAGTAATCAAGGATTATGTCTAAGTAGAGGTCACACGGTTCGTCAACGGATTGGCGGAAGACTTCTTCGACTTAGAAATACAAGAGCACCGTCTACAGAAGTGTGTTGAAAAAAAATGGAGAATATGTTGAGAAAGAAACAAAAGTTAGACTTTTCAAAGATATATAAATTAAGGCGAATATAGTATATTAGTAAATCAATAACCAAAGCTGGTGATTGGGTAATCATTCGTAATAAAATTCTTTGTTGCCTGTTAATGAGAACAATGAAGAAATAATGAAAATTTTAATAGCCCGATCCTGTAGGGAATGGAAAAAGTCTATAGTCGATTGATACAGGTATCAAAAAGATTTGTCTTTAGGAATAATGGCGTAAATAATAAAGTGCAACGGTAAAGGACGAATGAGCTCTTCGACTATCTAGAGCAGCGGTGCTCAAACTTTTTTAGTGACGGAACCCTTTTGTAAAGCGAAATACTTGACGGAACCCTACAATAAAACAATAGTCTCTAAAAGTATATTCTTTATTAATAAGCATAATAAACGTAGAATGTAACTGATTTTTATTTTTCATTAATCCTGTTTCGCACAAATATGTTGTTGGAAATAGAAGAAGAATATTCAGAGCCATTTTGGCAAGCATTGGGTATTCATCACGGATTCTGCACCAATACTTGTTGAGAGATGTCGTCGTTTTGAACAATGACTCCATACTTGTGTCTGATGACATTTCTAAAAGAGATTCATATATCTCATTTGACATACTTTCGGGCTTTTGCAAGGTGGGTAAAAAAGGATTATGAATCCATGAATTTAGTTTCAATTTTGTATTCTGTTCTTCGGGAAAATACTTCTCAAAAGATGCGCGCATCTAAGTGAGGTATTGGACCAATTCTTCAAATACATCATCTTGAAACATTTCTGAGTTGTTATCGCTAACAAACTCACTGAGTAACGTAAAACTTTCTATTTCTTTCTTACTAACGCAAATAATCCAAAAATCCAATTTTCTTTTAAAGGCAGTTATTTTGTTACAGGCCTGGAACACTGTTGTCTGTTTACTTTGCAATGATAAATTTAATTCGTTCAGTTTTTGAAAGATATCCGCCATGAAAGACAGTCGGAACAACCAAGTTTTATCATACAAACGGTCTTTCAAATTAAAAGAAGTATCTGAAAGAAACATTTGTAACTCGGCTTTAAGTTCAAATAGCCTTGTTAAAGTTTTACCCCGAGACAACCATCGCACTTCTATATGGAGCAGCAGTGTTTTATGTTTGCTACCATAATCTTCACACAATAATGAGAACAATCGGGATTGTAGTCGTCGCGATTTGATAAAATTAATAATTTTTACCGCTTCATCCATTACTAATTTTAGGTTTGACGGCATTTGCTTCATTGCTAGTGTTTACTGTACACTCCGCTCGTACTGGTTTTGAACATTCGGCTTCGTTAGAAGATGTTGTTGCAACACGTTTAACGCCTTTAAGCCAACGTTCCATTCTTCTTTATTAATAATTACTTGTCAGGGTGGTCTGGTCAAATTAACGCACGATCGTTACTGAGTAGAAGAGTTTAGTCCAAAGAAGATATGTACAATACTGATACAATCAGAATACAGCAGTAGAACAAAAAACTTCGTTTCTAGCAAATAGGTACTTATCGCTCCGAACGCTAATCGTCGACTGACTCGAGTATCACACACACACACACACATTTCCCTTGAGACGAGCCCGTCCCTCTAGGCATCCACCCCCGGATAAATCCACGAGTGGGTGCGAAGAAGAACATTCCAACCACCCCCTGTCAATTCCGACAGGTCCTCATCCTCTTTCACGTCGCAGTTTCGCGTGTAGAATCCCTAAGTTGGTTCTTCTTTAGGTTCTATTACTACCATATATATATATATATATATATATATATATATATATATATATATATATATATATATATATATATATATATATATATATAGGTAGTAGTTTTCGTGTGTTGTCCTGATTTCTTTGTGTACGGCTTGTCAACTGCCATACTTTCTTCGGTCATTTTCCTTCAGTTCCTCCTCTACCTCCGACACTGGGGTGTTAACAGCAAGTCCTTTTATGACAAGCTTCCTCTCCTTTTCCTCATTGAGTAGGTAGGTATACCACTCAATTTCCTTATACTCGCTCAGGAGCATCTTCATCTTGTTAAAGTCGTCTTTAGTCGCCGTCGTTATTTTGCCCGTGTGTATTCCCATTTTACACTGGGCATCGATTTTTCTTTGCACTAGCTGTTTGCGTAGTGCTGTCCACATGAGTGGGGATTTTAGAATTATTGGAGGTGGCCTTCTCTCCGGTTTTGTCTGTTTCCTTTGTTCGTCTTTTTTTATCTTCTCCAATTCTTCTTGGATTTGTTTGTCGGTTGCTATTTCTTCATCAGAGGATTGTCTCTCTGCTTTCTTTCTTTTTTTTTGACTCGAGTATCGAAGCGCGGTCGTCGTTTTTATAGTCCTAGCCACGATCTCGAACTTTCTTAAAAATACTCGAGTCGGCGCCTTTGATAAATAAAAAGCCGAACTAAAAATAGAAATACAAAAAATGCAGTGTAAACAATCTCGACTTGTTTTGAAGTTATACAGCCGAAAGTCGCTTGTTTACAACTATAGCGTCTAATCTCAGCGGCGGCTTATATCAAAGTGACTGCGCGCTCACAAGTAGATAACGGCGGTCCGTTTTCATCAAGACAAAGGCTAAAGCGGCTTGCGGATCTCATCGGTGAGTTATAAAGCTTACATAAATCACCTTAAACTAAGTATTAAGTCTATTCTTTTTATCTAGGCGCGTGCCGTCCTGATTAAATATTTGGACTACTGTAGAGATATATTTTTTCAATCTTCTGACTCTCGTATTTTGTACAGGGATCGGTGTAAGTAACTATGGCAATAGGTTTGCCATAAAGTTTTATTGAATACCGGCGTGATGTTAAACTCTCCTCGTAAAATGCACTGTTTCAAGTTAGAATGAAATTACACACTTTGAGTATGGCGGATCTAGAGGTTTGTTCTTGGTAGTTGCACTGGCAGTTATATACTCATGAACTGGCCTGCACTGGTCCAGTTCCAGTGCTGCTACCAAGAACAAACTTTAGGTGTGCTGATTACGAATACTAAATCGCTAGAAAATCGAGTAGCAAAATAATGGGGTTCTGAAATAATATTTTTAAAGCAAAAACAGTAATCTCCAAAGCCAAAAAGATTGCCGAGTGTTAAAAAAATACAAGTATGTGTTAAGGTAAGTAAGGAAAATTCTCCGAAAAATAGTGGAAAGTTTGAAAATGAAAGAGCCAGGTAGTTGGTGCATGTGTGCAGAAAGGGAGCAAATAGTATTGTACAAATGACGGACGGAATTAGAATAAGAAGCAGACCGAAAAAGAAATGGATATGATTGGTAACATTGATTTTAAAAAGAGTGGTAATAACTGACAAAGAACAGAGGACTGAAACGAATATTTATATATTTGAAATTGATTATAATGGAATGAAGGATTTTCAAAAAAATCGAAAATTTGTTAGATTGATACATTTTATTATCGATTTAAAATATATAAAACTTGATAATGAAGAAAAAAATCCTCGGATCATTCTTCTGGGGTTAACTGATACGATGCAGGGGGATTGTCCTTTTAAGCCGGTGGCAACATTGGTGATCATAATTCCAGCAATATGATGATAATTTAATTCAAAATGTTATTCACATTTGCTGAATACACATTAGATCCACAGGATGCTGTACGACCATCTGTAAACAAAAATTCAAACATATCCAATGCATTACATTCCCATACTGTCAATTTTTTCAAATTAGCTCCTTTGAAATATATCGGAATTGTTTCGGAAGATGTCTATCCTAAATTTATCGAATCACCATTTTCGTAGTGGATAACCATCCCTTGAATTTTCGTAATAATCCTAGATGATCTGAAAATAGCTACTGCGATTCCTATCATTTTATTTATTCTACCGTTGATTAATTTCAGTTGCAATGGACAACCTACTTCAATAGGTATCATCCCTCTAGCTAAAAGCGGCGTTAGCCGATAAAAGTGTGTGGAGTACGATATTGCAGTGTTGTAGGGTTTTTTAGTAGTGAATGGATCTTTTAAAATTGATCGCCAATAATCAATATATTCAAAACCGTTAAGCGAATAATACTGACGTATTACTGCCATAGAATTGAACACTATACCAGGAAAACAGGTCTCATATTCTAAATAGTATTGGTCAACAGAAACTTTATTAATGTATGAACTGCCCCATCTTCATCTTCTATAAGAGTGTTCATCCACATCTTTAACATGTTAATATCCTCATTAGTTAATTTCAATTTCGCTTGATTAAAGATTCCAAATTGATAAAATAGTATCTTCATGTTAACTATGGCCGAATACATAGGTAAGAGAAAGTAATTGATATTTGCATAATCAGAATCTTCTTCTTTTTTAAACGTGAATTTCTTCTCAAATCCAATAAAAGTTTGTGCGATTGTGAAAAATTTTCTCCCGTGTTGGGTAAATTGAGCTCCAGCTCTTGATCCAACGTCTGAATTTGAGTTTTCAGCAACCTTAAAAATAAGGTTAGTATGATTAAAAAGTTTTAATTAACAAGTGTTACTCTCAACCTAATATAAAAAGAAAGGTCTGAAATCTCCCTTTACGTTCCACAAAATATCTGTCCCCTAAATTAATACCGTTCAAACTGCTTCGAAATCATTGTCAATTCTTTAGGAATAACTGTTACGACTAATATTTTAAAGGTCCGCCTTTTACGAATTGAAAATTAAAAACAAATTTAACTTTATCAATTGTTTGTATTTTATGTATGATATCCGAGCGCTTTTAAATAAAACTAAATTGATCTTATTGCACCACGTGTATTTATTCAACATGTTCACAAAACTGGAGTAACACTTTATTATTAATTTTTATATCTATCTAAAGTGAAGAGTGCAAAATACACTTCCCAACAAGTTGTATACACTATTTTTCCTACGACCACGTAAAAAATTATACACAGGTGTGCTGAATAGTTAGAAAATCTGCAAAATATTTTTTATTTTGTGATAAATATAATATAACTAAAGAACAGAAATAGAACCAATCGAACAATGAATTTTTTGTAACTATATTAGATACGATACCTAATAAGAACTAAATATAAATAAAAATTGTTTTATAACAATTAGTGCAGCACCTCCAATTTGAACTATACTTGTGTCATTTTTCTGGTTTTTGCTTTTTAAAAATAGTAAATTATTGCTTCCCAATTTTGTCTATAATAGTATAATGATTTAATGATCTGCTTTTGATACTTGCCATTTTTCTGGATTAAAAAGTTACTTGTAACAAAAAATCACGTTTATTAACAGAAGTTATTTTCAATTTTTACTTTTCTCTATATAAAAAATCTATTTGATTTGTTATAATTCTATTAATGATCTTTACATAGATTTTTTTGTAATCCCTTTAGTTAACCCACTTTGTCTGTCTTAATTAAATTTATAAATGAATATGTAACTAACTCCTAAATTTATTGTACGCACTTGAAAACTGTACGACAATTATAGAGTTGTAAAATTCGAATGCCAGTAAAAATTAAACTTGGGTAGTACTAATTTTACAATTGATTCATTTGGAAAGAAAACCATAATAAGTTTGTAGATTTCCATGCAAAATACTATAGAATCTATAATTATCTTTATTTTTTGTCATAAAGTGGAGTTAACAAAAATAATTATTTAAAAAACACTGTTAGATATTTCCGCGAGTTTTACACGTTTCTCTTCAATTTTATTAAGTTGTTTTGGCAAATCGGGCAAAGGATTTCGAGAAAAGAAATCCGCGAGAGCCATGCGATTGCCTTCTCTATAAACTATATCGAATTGAAAAGCATGTAAATAAGCCCAGTATCTATGTACTCTATCGTTAAGGTCAATCTTTTTTTGAGAGGACTTTAAAAAGTTCCAATCCGTCACAACGGTAAACTGTCGTCCATGCAAGTAATGCCGAAAGTGTTTTATTGATTTAACAACAGCCATAGTTTCGAGTTTATAAGAATGATACTTGGACTCAGCTGGACTTGTTCTTTTACTGAAATATTCAATAACTTTATTCTTACCATCGTATCTAGCATCGGTATGCAGTTCTATGGGATAATGCGGGTCAAAAATAATTAAGACGGGTTCATTGGTTAAAATACGAATTACTTCTTGTCGAACATTTTCATGTGCCTCAATCCATTCAATATATTTTTTTACCTGAGATAAGGGCATATAATGGTTACATAATTTGTGAAAATTTAGGGACAAATCGTCGAAAGTAAGTCCGAGGAGCGGGTAACTGGTAACATTGAAGAATTTATTTTACGATGGTTTGGACGAACTTCTCCGTTCTTTAATTTCATACCCAAGATATGAAACAGATGTTTTAAGGAAAGAACATTTTGAAAAATTAAATGAAAATCAGGCATCTATAAGAATTTTTAATACCATTCGATGTCTTTCAAACGCTTCCTCTATAGTATCCGCAATTACTAATACAGCGTCTAGGTAAACTACAGCGAAAGTATACGCGAGCTCACCTAATGTTTTTAAAATTGCTTGTTGAAAAACAGAAGGAGCATTTTTTAGCTCAAATGGCATTGTTAAAAATTCAAACTGGCCATCAGGAGTAACAAATGCCGTACGTTCTATAGATTCTGGTTGTATGGGAATCTGATGGAAACCGCTGGCCATATCTAAACTGATATAAAATTTTGCTTTTCTAAGTCTCGGTATTTGAAATAAGCGACAAAGGAAATTTGTCTGCTATTCATTTAAATTATTAAATTAAATTATTCAAATATCTGTATACATATTACGAACTTTTTGTCCTATAACATAACAAACTCTATCATCTATTTCTAATATTTTCTTTCGCCTGGTTTCACAACTACCGACCCTGTTATTATCCCAATCCAAGAAATAGTTGTCCCATATATCGCTTCTACACTACCTTCTGATTTTCCCGAAATGTAGAAAACATAATTTGGTTCATAATTAGGAAAAACTGGATATACTGATTGTGTACATACTTTTTCCTTATTAACATCAATTGCATAACACTGGATGCTGTATCTAGTCATGTTAAGCTGAAAGAGATCAACAGAAAAGAATAATTCAGTCACAGATCTCTCCAACAATATTTGATAAAATTAAAAAAAAATATTTGCCCATTCTTGCCTCGAATTTATTTATCACATATTGAATACTTTCGTTCTATAAGCCTATTAATCTATTGGTTTAGAGATGTTTCAGAAAAGCTCATGCTACGAATTTTCATCAAGTTTTAAAAATTAAATTGACTGATATCAACTGATAAATCAATTTAAATAATATACATTTAAATAAATCTATAGTAATAACTAGGTATTATTATTTTCAACTAAAAAGTCTGTTAGCTTTGATTATTTTACGTATGTTTCAAGTTTCCGGAATTTTCTTATTCCAGTATTGAAATACTTATTTTAACAAATTGCATAAATTATACGATTTTTATCAACTATTTTAGTCTTTGAACGAAGAAATTGTCTACTGTTAATAGCATAACACTAATATTAACGAACACTTTGGTTGAATTAACTTACACAAATAATGAACTAATAAAGTAATTATTATAAACAGAAATACTTACTGATAATGATGAATTGTATAGTTAACTCAAAGTTTTTATTCTTATTGGAGTAAAAATAATCAACTGCTCGAATAGAAATCCGGGTCAATTTTAGGTTTATTTGAAGTTGTGTGGGAATTGCCTGGAATACCAGGGCAATGATTAGTAGTACACAGATAAGCACTTATATTAATAAAAATAATTACCATAGTACATGTATTATGCTTATTTTGAACAGAAAATATTTTAAAACTGATATGTTAAATTCATCATGTTATTTAATATTATATGTATATGTAATATATTATATAATGAGTAAAACCACTTCTCCACTTCAATCAAATTTTAACGTGATTTATCAATGATTATGTGGTAGATAAATAATTATGACATTTGCGCTTAAGTAAAAAAAATTGTTCTGCCATACGTGTCTTATATACGGGATAAGAATGAAAATTTGATATTAAAAATAGTAGAACATTTCATAGTAAAATTCAAAGTGAGCATCCTAGGGAGCTAAATTTGGCGAATAGGATGAATGAGGTAACAATTCAAATTTTAATCAATTAATTTTGGTCATTGCAATAACGGATACATTGTCTTGATTGATTAACACTTTCTTCTTAGCAAATATCAGCCGTTTTTGCTTGATTTTTCAACTCAAACGTAAGTTCGCATAATACTCACCTTGATAGTTTCTCCTCTTTCAAGATAGACAATGAAAATTATCTCACGCGCATCCCTAAAAACCGACGCCATGACCTTGTCTGCATATGGAACGGTCTTTGTCTTATTTGGAGCCGCTTCCCCCTTTTCAGTTCATTGTTTTTATTATTTCTTTGTTTCTGGTTTGAAGTGATATAACCACTTTCCATCTATGATTATGGAACGGCTCTAT
This sequence comes from Diorhabda sublineata, assembly GCF_026230105.1. Taxonomy (NCBI): domain Eukaryota; kingdom Metazoa; phylum Arthropoda; class Insecta; order Coleoptera; family Chrysomelidae; genus Diorhabda; species Diorhabda sublineata. The sequence continues at coordinate 8,495,176 of NC_079486.1, forward strand.
TTCAAATATTGCCAAACACTCGATGGAGTGTACCACACTTTTTGCAATGCCTACTGTGTCTGCTAGCTCGCGCACTTTCAGTCGACTATCATCCAGTGGATTTTCTTCAACATTTCTGGAGTTGTCATCTCATTTGGTCGACCACTGCGATGCTGGTGTAGGTCGTAAAGCCGCGTTTAAACTCTTCTACCCAATATTTTACTGTTGATAACATCACAAAACGATGACCGATGGTTTCCATCTTTACAAATTGATCAAAATCATCCACTATTGATGGCTGAACAAGTACTAAACAACGTGGCGTCTTCAAGCTTGAAACATACGCTGTATACATGACTTTTTATCTAATACTGGTATTTTCAAAGCAACGGCAGCCATCTCTAAGTCAGGCTAGATACTTCTACACCATCCTCGTACGGAATGTATTAAACTTACGTTTAGAAAACAATTTTCCACTGATATATTTATCAACTTTGAACCATACCTTGCATATTCGTGTAGATATTTAGTAATTTCGATTATTTTTAATAAGAAAGACTGTAATCTCTGGCGAGTTTTGCAGTTATTATGATAAGAAAATTGCTGAAAAATGTATCTATATACTCTAAATAGCCAAAGTCAATTCAGTCGAAATACCTCTTCATTCTCAAAGTTATCCTCAAATCTACTTGATGAAGGACTGGCTTGTCCACTACATTCACTTCAGTATTGTGTAAAGAAACTTTCTAATCCAGAAAAATGGCAAGTGACAAAAGCAGTTCTATATGAACCCCATTATACTATTATCGAAAAAATTGGAGAGCATTCATTTGCTATTTTTCAAAGAGCATAAAATAGAAAATAATTATAATAATAATAATTTCAAATTGTTCACAGTATACAGTACAAGATGAGTAATTATTGAACTTACCACTGAATTTAAAGTTGTTCTAATTCAGTCAGAGTAATGATAGTCTTTCCTTTAAGAAATAATCCTTTGATAATTTGCAGTTATTACAAATACCAAAAACAGTTGATATCTTATAAATCACCTCTTCCTGTAGTTGTTTGTATCTAATTCAATCAAATAACCACCTGATATCAAAGTATACGCAGTAATACATTTTGTTTTGTACAAATCACATAGAAACTAGAGGAGAACATCGAAACCGGCGTCAGACAGTGTAATAGTGTGTATGGTGGTAGCAGTAGTAGTAAATGCAGCACACAAATTGTCCTCGCGTACTTTATGAAATAATCAACACTTTACCCCTTTTGTTTTCTATCATCATCTTCATTAGCCATTCGAAGTATCATCTGATCTGGTATTGTCAGTATTGGTATTGCCATTCGTTTTCTTAATGCTCATTTGACTCTTTTCAATTTGTCACTATGCAATTCAATAAAACGTTCATTCCATAATTGTATACATTCGGGTAAAAGATCATTATTAGAGGTATCTTCGGCTCCATTTTCTAATTCTACAAACTTATACAATTCGAAATTATTTATAATTGTATAAATCAAGTTCAGAAAGAAATCATTTTCATTTACGTTTGTAACCATAAGCATTCTTACATCTTATTTGAACGTTTTAGCTAGTCTCCATTATAATCTATAATATCTCAACCAAGTCACATACAACCAAAACTTTTCAGAACATTTCTCCATTACTCGTTTAGTTCGATTTGCACATATATTGTTTAATTTGTACAAAGTGATTAGATTGGTTAAATGGTAAGTACCTTGAAAGTTCTTATTCTTATTCAAAAACAAGTGTGGAGACAAAAAATTTATTAGTAATTTATAATAATAAACATATCAATGCAAAACTTATTTTTATTAGGCTAGAATTTTTAAGAGTCCCTAAGAAGGCAAAACCGAACCGTAAGTACATTGCTGATAATTTGAAATATGGTTTTTGTGTTTACTGACTTTTCTGTTTCTTTTTTTTTGTTTCCAGCATCATTTTCCTCATCATGGCTTTTCTTCACATTACTTTCATCTTGTTATTGACTACTGCTTTCCTCATAATCTTTCAACATCCGAGTAATGATTTTAACTTTATATTATTCACCGTAAAAAAGACTTAACTCTTTGCCAATTGGCCATAGCACTATCAAAAATCATTGACAAAACTTTTACCCAATTTTCACGCATAAATTCATGGCACTTTTTTACCAAATCAGCTTTTTCGCTACCACAACGTACTTGCAAAAAAAAGTACACAACAGGTCCCTTCCTTCGGGTAATTCGGCAGTATTCACGTTTGTTCCAATGTCCACATATGCTGTAAATTTTTTTCCTCTTCATTCAATCCGTCTTCTTATTGCAAATTTCATTCCAAATCTAATTACATACAATTTCACTGCCATAAAATTTTTGCCTTTTGGTTTTTGAGCACATAAAGCTTCTTTGCTCTAGTTTGGTGAACCATCCGCACTTTAATACCATTTTGGAATGGTAACAATGTACTGTAATGATTTATGGAATGTAGTACTAGTAAAATTATATGTTCTTGGTGAATAGAAACTTAAGGTTACAGCAAACGACCTTAACTCTGAAGAATATTTTCTTTACTTCTTGCTTTCAGCATTCTTTCCAAAATTTCATTAGTGCTACCTGGAATGGAAGCCTAAAAATAAAAGTTTGGCTGTATAAATTTTAGAAGATTAACTTTTATTTGAGACTAGAGGGAAGTTACTTTGCTCTCAATCAAAGTTCGTCAAACACCAAATAAGTGTTTTTTATTTAAATGACACACAATAGTATTTTTCAGAATACTCATATTTTTCTTGGCCTCCTTCGGTGTATCGAAATTAGAACTGATGAGATTTCCTACAAAGTTTCTTGTTTTATAGGATCTCAATACCAATGACATTATAAGAACATTCTCCTTGTAGGTTACAATAGTTAGTCTTACTGTTAGAAGCACTTAAAGTTTCAGATGAGTAAAATAATTCAATTTTTTAAAATTTGGAAGAAGCGGATCTTTCAGACTGATGTAAACTACAAAATATGCATTAACAACATTTTTCCAACAGACAATAAATACCTTTCAGATGTTGAGTCTAAACACTGCTACACGGTTTAATAGCTCCAAATTTAACATAACTATTTGTCTGAAAACAATATTCTCTGTAAATAAGCTAATTCTCTTATCAATTACACATTCTTTTTCAAAAAAATTTTGTCAGTATTTCCTTTCCATTGAAAATCGTCTGCTTTGATATCAGAGCAACAAATTGAACCTTGTATTTACATAAAAAGGGAAAATAATGTAATCATATTAATTGCTATGTATGTGGACGATTTTTTTATTTTCTCTAACAACGAAATAGAAGCAAATAATTTAAAAATTGAGTTAAGTTCCAAATTTAAAATTTTTAAGTTGTACATATGTGAGTTGGCGGTTGGTGACAGCACATATCCCCGTCTCACTTCATTTTCCATTCTGATTTGCTGGAATGTTGTACTGCAAGCTGGAATTTACCTATGCTATTGTTATAAAAATATATATTCTGGTGTACTTATCTAATACTCCATACACTTTTAGAATTCTTCACTTTGCTTCTATTTATCGAATAAAATGTTCTTTCGCAAAATTAACCAGATAACTTCATTTTGTGCCAGTATTATTTTCCCATAATATGGTCAGTGCAAGAGTTTTTGAATACAACTTGATTATTGGGCAGTTTGTCATTTAGTTATTATCCAGAATAATTCTAACTATGAGCTTAGTCCGAATGCCAGTTTTTACAAATATTTGTTGATTGTTTGATAATTATTCTAGTCTTTTGGAATACTCTCATCATTCTAGATTTTTTCAGGAGTGAGTGGAATATTGCTGTTGAAAGAAATGTATGTGACTGTATTGGCTCTGCTAGAATACCGCTATTGGTATCTTCTAATTACTTCTTCCGTGATATATAGTGATACTTATTTTATACTTTTCCTAATTAAAGTTAAATCATTATTATATGCTATCATTTGTTTCCCCTATAATTTAGAATAGTCATTTTCATCAATGGTATCAACTTTTGGGGTACTGAGAGTCTCAGAGTGTATATATATATATATATATATATATATATATATATATATATATATATATATATATATATATATATATATATATATACGAGACTAAACAGGGTCGTCTTTGGACCATTTCAACGAAATTATAAGTTACATGTTTTGCGAAATTTATCAATGCAATGGTGATAACAATGTAACGGCTTTTTTATGATGGTTACTGAGCAGTTATATTTTTTTTTCATTCTCGCTCCACCATAATAGCTATGAAAATTAAATTGCCAACCCAAAATTTAAGTAAAATTACAACAGATATCCTTCTTTACTTATCGAGAACAGATATTTCTTAACGGTTTCCTGAAAGAAAGTGTTTATATGCAAATGCCTGAAGGGCTTGTTTGTTAGGATAATGATAAATGCTTGAAACTAGAAAAGGGCAATATATGGGCTAAAACAGTCATCTAAGGCTTGGAATGATCGTGTGAATGATGTTTTAATTGAATTAAATTATGAAAGATTAAAAATTGAACCTTGTATTTACATAAGAAGGGAAAATAATTCAATCACAATAATTGCTCTGTATGTGGACGATTTTTTTATTTTCTCTAACAACGAAATAGAAGCAAATAATTTAAAAATTGAGTTATTATTAGATATAATGTTAATAAAAAGTAAATAATTAGTCGTGTCAGGATTTTACTGATTACCTAAAAGGAAACCACGTCGCGTTTTATTCCACTATAATATTAAATTATTTTAATTAAATATGAGTAAACGAATAAAAGAATATATGAAAAAATGAGGTACTATTATTGATCATACTCCAGTAAACTTTCCATAACTTAATGGAAAAGTGAATTGAGGGTAAACCACCGAAACTAAGTAATCTAAGTGTATTTGGCTCATATGCTTATGTCAAAAATTAAAAAAAAAACCTCAGAATTTGGCTGAAACAAAAGAGAAATAAAAAACTTCAGGTGATAGGATACTCGAATGGATATCGGCTCTGGAATAAAGTTGAAATACATAATATAAAAATAATAACTCGGATATTAGAAGATAATGAAGAAAACAGAAGTCAAAAACAAGATGAAAGTAATGTGAAGAAGAACCACGATGAGGAAAATGATGTTGAAAACAAATAACAAGAAACAATAAAGTGAGAAGTGTAAAATAATATTGAGGACAACAAGGAATAGGAAATAAGGAAATCAAAAAGAAAAAATTCCGACCTATTGTGATATTCCAACAAAAACAATCTTAATTCATGAAGAAGCTTAAACAATCTTGATAGCACTTTACCTCTTGAGAGTCACCGTACTTCACAACGAATCTTTGTGCTCACTTCACATTTGTAGCTATAAAATTGCATCTGAATCAAAATCTTTAAAATGTTGTATAGCTGAAATTATAACCCGCTCGTACCGTGGATTTTCATCAGAACCACCATCGCATGTGAAAATAAATACAGGTTTTACAAAACCTTCTCTAGTTCTCAATAAGATTTCGAGAGTCGGTACTTCAGAAAGCTTATGAATGTCAATAGCATGAGTCTCTGCATTGGAAGTTGAATGTTTTCCACTACGAATTGCTACGAATGCAGGAACAGAGTACGTCATAGATTCAGATCCTTCACCATCTTTTTTGATTAGAATGCCCGCATAACCAATTGGAATAAGTTTATGTATCTCAGCGACTACAAAATCATGATCTGGCAATTGGACACGGTAATCAAGATGCATTAATATTGGTGCAATGCCTAAAGGTACACGTGCTTTATCATCTATCATCGAAAAAAAAACTTGGTCCGGACCCAAAATTGAAGCTACAGATTCAAGATTTCGTATAGTAGTGGTACAAAATTTGCCATCTTTATGCTTTGAATGTAACGTAGAGTCTGGTTTACAAAGCTTGACAGGAACGGTTACGACATGTTTTTTACCTTCCTCTGTATTTACTCGCTTGGGAAGACGTCTCAAATACAATTCTGACCGACTGAGAGTATAGCCTTGCTTAAATAGTTCAGCTTGCAAGTCGTCTAATGTCTGACAACATCTTATAACTTCAACCAATCTTTTTGTTCATTTTAAAATAATTTAATAAATTAAAAATGTTAAAACAATTGAACTGAGAAGACTATAACTGTCATTCGGCAAAAGTCAATCGTGAAGTCACTGCGCCGGCGCCTAAGGTAGCACTTGCCGAATGTCTCGCAAACAACCGACTGCGGAACGATAGAAAAGCGAGCGAGCACTCGCCGACGACTTAAACCTAGTTAAATCCTTAATACCATTCAAAATTCTCGTGAATTTGAGTGTCTCACTTGCATTACAACGCCGCTCTAGAAGTTAAATGACGTTGCATGAGAGATTATCTCATAGCGAGAATGCTAAAGTATTGATTAATATAGATAAAGTTCGTAAATTTTTTAAATTTTCAGTTCGCATCCAAACTTTGCGTTTAGTATTTTAAATTTTAACATGTGACGTTACAAAACTATTGACCCCTTCATGCCCCTTGTCAAACGATGTCACACTTCGGTGATACTCTTCCTCCCCGTTAAGGTGTGACGTACTTTATGGATGGCCCCGTAGTAAATGCAGCACACAAATTGTCCTCACGTATTTTATGAAATAATCATTACTTTTCCCCTTTTGTTTTCTTTCATCATCTTCATTAGCCATTCGAAGTCAGTCTTCAATCCATTCAAACGTTTATTCCATAATTCTATCCATTAAGATTTGAGATGATTATTGGATGTAACTTATAATTTCGTCGAAATGGATCCGATTTATATATATATATATATATATATATATATATATATATATATATATATATATATATATATTGTTATGGTATTATTAGGGTGTAATGTTTATTTTTATAAATTTTATTTTAAATAAAATCAGATTTTAATTTGGGCGCCATTAATAATTATTTGAATTTCTTCATTTTATTATGTTATTATTATTTTTTTTATTCTCAGGGTATTATATTGTGAGGTCAAATTAAAAAATTTTATTGCGATAAATTGTTATGGTTATAAGGTCAGATTATAATAGTTTTAAGACCGGGTCTGTTCTTTATAATGAATAAAATATTCAAAATATACAATTTCTTAACTAGCTATTACAATTATTTTATTTTACAAACATTCATTCATTCATTCATACTCATAATTACACTCATAAAACTAAATTATATGGAAATGTGAACTCAAATATTATATACTAAAGGAAATACTTAAACTTAATAGAACAGTACCTTAAGTGTTTGTTATGTTGTATTTTTAATTTTTTTTTTTAATTTAATTTAAACAGATACTCCGCTGTAGCTCCACTCCTGTTCTTTTCCTTTTCACAACTCCTTTATCTTGGAAATTGTCCCTTTGTGAGTATTCTCACTTATTTCACTTTATTTAATTGTTTTCACTAATTTCTTATTACTACACTTATACAATTATTAATTATCAATCCTTTGAATATTTTATGCCTTTTTTATCAAGATTTTAATTTTTTTAAATTTCAATTAAAATTATTTTACTCTTTTTTTCTCTTGCCAAAAAAATTTTTTTTTCGTTGTTGATTTTTTTGTCAAAATTAAATAATAATTTAGAATATAGTGTTGGCCAGAACTTAATATAAAGAATGTTATTTATTTTATTGTGATAAACTGCTCTAAATAACCGAATTACAGAACTGAACTTATTGCTTTATTTATATCTTATTATTATTTAATAATTTATTTTGAATATATTCATACCATAACAACATTCCCAAAATTTGTTTTCTTGATTTATTTTATTTATAAAAGAAATAAGAAAACCAAATTTTAATTCTTCTTTATAAGTTGTTCCATTATAACTTCATCTTCCCCTTCTTCTTCATCATCATAATTTTTATTCAATTCTTCCTTGTACATATTATTAACTACTTTACCTTCTTCCTTCAAAGCTATTATTTCAAAGTTAATCCATGTTCCATCCAATTTTAATCTTCTTTCTTCAATATCTATTATGGCTTTATGTTTTTCTAGCTCATCATATCCTATTATTATTTCTGTCTCAATATCTGGAGCAATTAATACTTGTAAATTAAATTCTTTTCCCTTAATATTAGCGTTCATATTTATTAATCTATTAATTTCACATATTTTCTTTGAATTAGCACCTATTAAATTTATTTTTGGGATTTTAATAATTTTATTTGTAGGAATATTTAATTTATCAACAAAATTTTTATTAATCATTGATGCTTCTGATCCAGTATCAATAAGTAATTTAGCTTCTAAATTGTTAATTAGCCCATTTATAATAATTAAACTATTATTTCCATCTGTGTCTATATTTTCATTTATTTTTATAAATTCATTTGGATTTTCATATTTACAAATATATAGATTTTGTTTATTTGATGTGTGCGTATTTAAAAATTTTCATTGTCATTTATTTGTTCAGTTGTCTGTCTTGTATTTTCCCTATATATTTGTGCTGTATGTAATCTTGTTTCATTTATATTTGTTACATCATCATCTCTGCTTTCTGATCTATTTCTTCTATCTTGATTGATTCTTTGAAAATTTACTCTTCTTGTCTCTTGATCTCCATTTCCTCTTTGCATATTTCCTTCAGAATTTCTACTTTCCAGTCCTCTATATTGTCTATTGTTCCTGTCATTATAATTATTTTGTCTATATGAATCATTGTTGTTTCTATTTTTGGTATTAGTATTGTAGTTTCTGTTATTGTAATTATTGTTATTATTAATTTGTGCATTATTATTATAATTTCTATTATTATTAAATCTATTATTTGTCCAATTGTTATTTTGATTGTTGTTTCTCTGATTATTTTCATTGTTTCTATAATTTGTTCTTATATTTTGTTGTGAATTTTCATGTCTGATCAAATTTCTCTCTACTCTTTGTAGATACATAGATAATTGATCCAATTTTCTTATATTTTCTATTGCAATGGTCTTAGCCAATTCTGCCTTGAAATGCCTTGCTATGAACATAACGATTTCCTCCTCAGGGATTGGTGGTTCCAGATATTGTGTCATCGCATGTAGTTGGATTGCATAATTGTTCAAACTATGGCTTCTATTTTCATCAAACTTCCCGAAATATAATTGTTCCCTGATGGTTGATTGAGTATTTTCCCCCCAGAAATATTGTAAAAATGCCGTTTCAAAATCTTGAAAATCCGACATATCTTTTTCCCTGGCAGAAAACCATATTAACGCATGATTTTCTAAATGATCTCTTATTATTTCCTTTATGTCTTCAATATTATTTATTCCTCTTATTCGATTTTTCAAAATTCTTATGAATATTTTTGGATGTATTTTTTAATATTTCCGTCAAATTTTTGACTAGTAGCTCCATAAATTGTTTTTACTCCTCCAACATATTCCATACTCATTCCTTTTTTCTCAATTTGTTCTATTTTTCCTTGTATGTTCTTTATTTCCATTTTAAATTCCCTTTTTGTTTTATAATTCTGTTCTTCTGCTATATTAAAATTCATTTTTATTTCTTTGTTCATCTCTTCCTCCATATCTTGTATATTTTTATTCGTTTTCATTATTTCTCCATCTAATTTCTTTATCTTCTCAGTATTTATTTCTATTTTCTTACTATTCCCACCTATTTCCATTTTTAATTCATTTTCATTTTTCTTAATATTTTCCATTTCTCTAGATTGTATTTTTTTCACTTCCATTAATCTTCCTAACATTTCATCTCGAATTTCTTGTTTTGTCTCTTGTATTTTGTTTTCGGCATAGCTTCTTACTTCTTCCAATTGTTTTCTCATATCTTCTATTTTCTCTTCCATTCTTTGACTATTTGTATTCATTTCTCGTTTTATTTCTTCTTTAGATTCATCCATTTTTTTATCATAATCTGGAACATACTCATTATATCCATCCTCTCTTTCTTTTTCTGTGAATTTTCTGCTGTTTGATTTTCTATCATTTCTTCTGTTTCAGTTCTCTCTGTTTCTTCATTATGGTCTTGTTCCATATAATGTACTTGGAAATCACCCATTCCATGTCTCCTTTCTTCTTCATCTGATTCTCCTTCTGCTCTTATTTGTTTCCCATCTCTGAGTGTCATTCCTTTTTCCATTTTTCTTGTTTAAATTTGTTATTACTGTACACTCTTCAATGCCAAATTTTGTTATGTCCAATTTTTTTTATGACCAATTTTTATATATGTCCCACGTTGGGCGCCATATTGATATGGTATTATAATGTGTAATGTTTATTTTTATAAATTTTATTTTAAATAAAATCAGATTTTAATTTGGGCGCCATTAATAATTATTTGAATTTCTTTATTTTATTATGTTATTATTATTTTTTTTATTCTCAGGGTATTATATTGTGAGGTCAAATTAAAAAATTTTATTGCGATAAATTGTTATGGTTATAAGGTCAGATTATAATAGTTTTAAGACCGGGTCTGTTCTTTATAATGAATAAAATAATCAAAATATACAATTTTTTAACTAGCTATTACAATTATTTTATTTTACAAACATTCATTCATTCATTCATATTCATAATTACACTCATAAAACTAAATTATATGGAAATGTGAACTCAAATATTATATACTAAAGGAAATACTTAAACTTAATAGAACAGTACCTTAGGTGGCCAAAACTTAATATAAAGAATGTTATTTATTTTATTGTGATAAACTGCTCTAAATAACCGAATAACAGAACTGAACTTATTGCTTTATTTATATCTTATATATTATATAAATCAAAATAAAAATAATGAGCTTTGGAAAGCAATATCAAGGGAAAAGGTGAAAGTTTGCGTTAAGAAAGATAATAAGAACAAAATGGGATCAAGAAAAGTTAGGTATCAGATAACAACTAACCAAAAAATAACAGACGAAATCAACGGCGAAGATAATGCAGAAAAAATCAAAACTCAGTGAGTTGAGTAGTTGGGGCGTGTATTGAAAAAAGGAACAAAATCTATAGCATTCAATATGATGCAATGGGATCCGAGTGGTAGAAAAATACAGGCTTAGGACAGAAAGGTTAAAAGAAGTGGAAGGTAACCTAAGCAAAGAAGTTATAAACTGGCAGGAAAAGACAGGAAATAAGAAGTTGTGTCGGAGAATAAGCGAATACGGTGTAGATATGAACTATCGGGATTGATCCTCCCCAACAAGAGGATCTGGAGAGAATGTTTGTGGCGCAGCACCATCCTGAAAAAAACGAGAACGCGACTAAACTGTACTACAGTGAACCATTTGTTGATTGTTTGAAAGAAAGATTCCAAAAAGTAAGGAGTGAGAGCACTTTCCAAAGTATTGATAAAGCCATGGCTAAGTTCAAGAACAGGAGTTCTCTGAAACAGTACCTCCCTTTGACACCTAGAAAGTGAGGAATAAAAATATGGGAGCGCTGTGGTCCCCACTATGATTTCAAAATTTATTGTGGAAAGGATGCCAACAGATACCGAATCCACTCTTGGAGAATCAGTCGTCTCTAAGCTTTCGTCTTCAATAAAAGATCCAAAGGTTAGTTTATGTTTTGATCGTTTTTTTACGTCGACGAAATTAATAAACAACTTTCCATTTGCTTGTGTTGGCACAGTGATTGGCAATCGCAGAAACATACCTATAAAAGAAACAGGGGTGAAGCTGACTTTGTCCATAATCAATTTGGTACTACGGCGATTTTGTGGAAAGATACAAAAGAAGGAACGCTGCTTTCAAAGTGTCATGGAAATGATATGACCTTTGTGAACAGAAAAGAAAAAGATGGGATTAAAAAGGAAATTCCTTGTCCTGCAATTGTGGCCAATAACAATAAGTTCATGGGGGGTGTTGATCTTTTTGACCAATTAATTGGTATTTATAACATGGGTCGTAAGTCTTTGAAGTGGTAGAAAAAAATTTTTCACCGTTTGCTTATGCTCAGTGCGGTAAATGCATGGATTATTTGGAGAGAAAGAGATCATAAGAAAATTTCATTCCTGGATTTTTGGTTCCACTTGCGGAGGCAATGATTTCTGAAGCTCAAAAAATTGACAAGGTTGTTAGAAAACGCCAATAAGGCAGACCAACAAAATCACCCAAAGGGTGATGAATGTTGGGGATCATGAAAGACCAACTCGTAGAAGATGTCACAGTTGTGGAAAAAAATGAGAGAGAAAAACGCACAATAACCTTCTGCTCAGCTTGCAATGTTCCTCTATGTAAAAATTGTTTTTCTAGTTTTCATACATATAAATTTGTTGTAAAGAAAATTATAATGAATACCATTGGTTTAAATATGTTCCGCAAAAAGTTTCCACTGGGATCTATGTGTCCCACTACCCCCCAGCTATCCCCTTGAAATAAAATATTTAGAGTTGTAGGGTTTCTTAGTAGTGAAAGGATCTTTTAAATATGATCGCCTATAATCAATATATTCAAAACCGTTAAGCGCGCAATACTGACTCATTACTGCCATAGAGTTGAACACTATATCAGGAAAACAGGTATCATATTCTAAAAAGTATTGGTCAACAAAAACTTTATTAAAGTATTGAACTGCCTCATCTTCATCTTCTATAAGAGTGTTCATCCTCTTGATCCAACGTCTGAATTTGAGTTTTCATATTTAACAAATCGAAATTATTGTCAATTCTTTAGGAATAATCGTTACGACTGATATTTTAAAGGTGCGCCTTTTACGAATTGAAAATTAAAAACAAATTTATTTTTATCAATTGTTTGTATTTTATGTATGATATCCGAGCGCTTTTAAATAAAACTAAATTGATCTTATTACACCACGAGTATTTATTCAACATGTTCACAAAACTGGAGTAACACTTTATTATTAATTTTTTTAAATCTATCTAAAGTGAAGAGTGCAACATACACTTCCCAACAAGTTGTATACACTATTTTTCCTACGACCACGTAAAAAATTCTTCAAAGAACCGTATTTTTAAAATAAGAAAATCAATTAAACAATATCACATATATGTTGAAAAGTATATACATACGTGTGCTGAAAAGTTAAAAAATTCTACAAAATATTTTTCATTTTGTGATAGTAGAGATTACTATTTGATGAATATTTTATAACTAAAGAACAGAAAAAGAACCAATAGAACAATGAATTTTTTGTAACTATATTAGATACCTGACAAGAACTAAATATAAATAAAAGTTAAATGTACAGTTGTTATTATAACAATTACTAAATTGCAGTGGATTTTGTAACGTTGCACTATTGCTGGTATCCCTAAGATATGTGTTCATTGCCTCTTGTTGCTGTAAACAAACTTACATTGTTTTTGGGTTGTGCAGTGTCAGTATGTTGTTCAGCATTTTGTTAAACACTATGTTCAATGTTTATATTTGCAGCTTCTTTGTATAATGTGCTACTGTTACTAATAGCATTCATTATTTTATTAGCAGTCATCAATCTATTAATTGCAAAGTTATCTATGTATGTATATAATTTTTATACTCTTAACTTACTTGTTATTAAAATCAAAAAATGTTTTCCATCATTATGGAGAATATATATTCATTCAACTACTTCATACATTACCCGGTAATAGTAATAACACTAATTTTAATGCTTAATTATCTTGCAGAGACTAGTGTGTATTTGAACACAAATTGCAACAAACTTTCCATTATGGAGTGTAGAGAAGGAGTAACATCTCTTATGGACGGTACGTTTAAAATATGGTCTGAATTCTGTAAGGATAGTACGTGGCGCTGATTGTACTATGGGATTGAGATCTGAAGTTAAACACTTACTGTATAAGAAATTATCAAAGTTGTGACTGACGTTTGATTATATTCATGTGAAAAGCTGTGCAATCCTTAATATCTTATTAGATTTTTATTTTTTATTAAGAACTTGATATATTTCTGTACCTGCTTGCATAAGCTAATTACCAATGATATTTTAACAAAACTATAATTATTATATTGGTTGCGGATAGAGTTCAATATTTTATTTCTATGTACCAAAATGTTTTATTTTCAATTATTTTATTATTCTTATTGATATTTTTATATGACTATAACTATTATATTAGTTGCTAATGAAGTTCAATATTTTATTTTTATGAACCGAAATATTTTTTTTATTATTCTATTATTTTTATTGATCTAATTATATCGCTATAATTATTATATTAGTTACGGATAAAATTCAATATTTTATTTTAATCAACCAAAATGTTTTTTATTATACTATTTCATTATTGTTACATGATTCTACTTTTTTTTTCATATTAGAATATATGTATTATCTAAACCAAATAAATAGCTAAATAATAAAGTTAATTTAACGAGATTTTGTTTTGTTAATCTTTTCATTATTTTAATACTACTAATTTCATTATCACGGTGCATTTTTCAAAACATTTCTATACAGTTATTTTCAAATCAGCGCGTAAAATTCAAGCGAATACCCTCTATAATCAGCGCCACCTATTTACCCATCAAAAATCAGCTCACATTTTTTAACCCAGAGACGTTCCTCCTTCTCTACACTCCGTACTTTCCACTTTTATTGTAAACACTAGTATAACCTCAAAAAATCATATTGTCTACTTCTTCAGTCTACTTAAATTTTGCCTTTTGCTTTTCGGCATCCAGCCAGGTTCATATTGTATCGCGTATTTCCTCTATCATTCGAGACTACATATAACATAAGAAAAAGGGGCATTGGAATACATGTATGTTTTATTTTTTAGTACATATGTGAAATAAGCTACTTTCTTAGGTAAAAATTAGTATGCAATCTATCATTTTCATAAGTTGACGTAGGAAAATATATTTTACTATATTGTAAATACACTATCACCTTCTTTTCTATAATTTCGGAGAAAGCATGCTCTTTGACTAGAAACATTTGTTAGTACTATTAATTAAGTATTATTACTCCATGAAATTAAAATTAAAAAAAAAAGACAAGACACAAAACTGAATTTGAATGAATATACAATTAATTAATCGTTGTGATCACAACAAGATCAATTATTAAGAATAAATAAATAAACTTGTACAAGGTTAACTTAATTTAGAATACAAACAATATTAATCATATTTTGCGACAGACCGAGATTTAGTAAATATCGAATTCGCGATCACCAGGACGTCCGTTCGATCTCACATGCTGCAGATTTTCCTTTTCCTTATTAATTTTATGATACCCCCATAGTTCCGGGATCCCGACTACGTTGACAACCAAGTGCCTACCTAGACCTAAGCCTACTGCAATAAAACAATTTCGTTAAACCTTATTTTACAAAATATTAAAGTAACATTTAAAGTAACCGTACATTTCTTAAAATTATTAAAAATAGAAATATCCTAAAGAATATTCTCATCGCTTCTTCAGACATTATTCTTCGACACGGCCATTCTGACAATCATACGCCCCCCTAGAAAAACTACATAAGAACAATTTCAGATCAAAAGATCGGAAAGTCATCAATCATTATTCCTTATCATTTAATTATCAAACAACATTCACCCTCTACCAATAGACCTTTGCACTATCTCTGGGCTACCCTGTATGCCACATACATTATAAAACACATCTTGTAGTTACCACAACTACCTGCTCGCCACATCATCAGCTGCCCATCGCGCACGGACCAAACTAATATTAGCCACTAATTTAGTTTGCAGTTGCGAATACACACTGATGCATGTGTGAAAAATACAAAAACAATTCAGGTCCACGACCTCCAGCCATCAATGCGCCGCGTCATTGGTGGTCTCTTTTTCTACTATAGTCCCTATTTCAGGACCCGCATCAACAGTCTCTTTGGCACAACTTTCATTGTCCGAGCAAACATCCAAATCACTAGGAATATAATTCTCAGGCATCTTTCTTAACTTATGATGACTATACTGAAAGCTCCTATTATTACCCAAAGACTTTAGTTTGTACCTGTAATAACTAAGTAATTCTGTTCCTACGAATGGACCTCTAAATTTCGTTCGATTACGTTCTTCATTTCTTATCAAAACGTGGTCTCCGATTTTGAATCTATTGACCCTACTAGTACCTGTAGCTATTAAATGCAAAATAATATTTAAAGATTTACAAAAGTCTTTAAAGTCTTTTCCCGTAAAACATGTTCCTCAATCGGCAATCACACGAGCAGGGACTGAAAAAATAAATACTGCAGCCTTTAAAGCTTTGATAACACTATGACTATCAATTTTACCAGTATGATGTAAATAGACATATTTGGTAAAACCATCTTCAATAACAGTCACGTATTCCTTAGTTTTATTTTTACCACTCAATTTACCTGTAATATCTATATGCACAATATGCCAAGTTATGCGGGTCTTGGGGATAGGATGCAATTCAGCTTGAATTTTACCTGAGTGGGTTTTAGAGAGTTTACAAGTAATATAATTGTCAACAAATTTACGTGTACATATTTAGACATACCCTCAACCCAGTAATATTCATCAAGCGTTTTATTCCAACCCAAGTGCATCACAGACTCATGTACGTGGTTAGTACCGGCTTTAATCTCGTAAGATTTTGAGAGGTCTTCCGATAGCTCATCACTTTGTAACTTAGTGACTATTTCTGAAATTTCCGAATCGCGCCATTGTTCAGTAAGGAGCCAACCGAACGATAATTCCGCGAGTTTTACACGTTTCTCTTCAATTTTATTAATTTGCTTTGACAAATCCGGCAAAGGATTTCGATAAAAGCAATCCGCGAGAGCCATGCGATTGCCTTCTCTATAAACTATATCGAATTGAAAAGCCCACCATCTATGTACTCTATCGTTAAGGTCAATCTTATTTTGAGAGGACTTTAAAAAGTTGCAATCCCTCACAACGGTAAACTGTCGTCCGTGCAAGTAATGCCGAAGGTGTTTTATTGATTATTGATTTAACAACAGCCATAGTTTCGAGTTCATAAGAATGATACCTGAACTCAGCTGGACTTGTTCTTTTACAGAAATATTCAATAACTTTATTCTAACCATCTACTTTATGCATAAGTATTGCTCCGTACCCATCGGAACTGGCATCGGTATGCAGTTCTATGGGATAATCCGGGTCAAAAATAATTAAGACGGGTTCATTGGTTAAAATACGAATTACTTATTGTCCATTTTCATGTGCCTCAATCCATTCAATATATTTTTTTCCTGAGGTAAGTGCATGTAATGGTTTCATAATTTGTGAAATTTTAGGGACAAATCGTCGAAAGTAAGACGCTAGGCCAAGAAAGTGTCTAAGCTGGGTAACATTGCTAGAGAATTTATTTTACGAGGGTTTGGACGAACTTCTCCGTCTTTAATTTCATACCCAAGATATGAAACAGATGTTTTAAGGAAAGAACATTTTGAAAAATTAAATGGAAATCCCGCATCTCTAAGAATTTTTAATACCATTCGATGTTTTTCAAACGCTTCCCCTATTGTAACCGCAATTACTAATACATCGTCTAGGTAAACTACTGCGAAAGTATACGCGAGCTCACCTAATGTTTTTAAAATTACTTGTTGAAAAACAGAAGGAGCATTTTTAAGCCCAAATGGCATTGTTAAAAATTCAAACTGGCCATCAGGAGTAACAAATGCCGTACGTTCTATAGATTCTGGTTGTATGGGAATCTGATGGAAACCGCTGGCCATATCTAAAGTGATATAAAATTTTGCTTTTCTAAGTCTCGGTATTTGAAATAAGCGACAAAGGAAATTTGTCTGCTATTCATTTAAATTATTAAATTAAATTATTCAAATATCTGTATACATATTACGAACTTTTTGTCCTATAACATAACAAACTCTATCATCTATTTCTAATATTTTCTTTCGCCTGGTTTCACAACTACCGACCCTGTTATTATCCCAATCCAAGAAATAGTTGTCCCATATATCGCTTCTACACTAACTTTTGATTTTCCCGAATTGTAGAAAACATAATTTGGTTCATAATTAGGAAAAGCTGGATATACTGATTGTGTATATACTTTTTCCTTATTAACATCAATTGCATAACACTGGATGCTGATCTAGTCATGTTAAGCTGAAAGAGATCAACAGAAAAGAATAATTCAGTCACAGATCTCTCCAACAATATTTGATAAAATTAAAAAAAATATATTTGCCCATTCGAATTTATTTATCACATATTGAATACTTTCGTTCTATAAGCCTATTAACCTATTGGTTTAGAGATGTTTCAGAAAAGCTCATGCTACGAATTTTCATCAAGTTTTAAAAATTAAATTGACTGATATCAACTGATAAATCAATTTAAATAATATACATTTAAATAAATCTATAGTAATAACTAGGTATTATTATTCTCAACTAAAAAGTCTGTTAGTTTTGATTATTTTACGTATGTTTCAAGTTTCCGGAATTTTCTTATTCCAGTATTGAAATACTTATTTTAACAAATTGCATAAATTATACGATTTTTATCAACTATTTTAGTTTGAACGAAGACTATATACAGTACAATATATTCCTTATTTCAAATTGTCTACTGTTAATAGCATAACACTAATATTAACGAACACTTTGGTTGAATTTACTTACACAAATAATGAACTAATAAAGTAATTATCATAAACAGAAATACTTACTGATAATGATGAATTGTATAGTTAATTCTCAAAGTTTTTATTCTTATTGGAGTAAAAATAATCAACTTCTCGAATAGAAATCCGGGTCAATTTTAGGTTTATTTGAAGTTGTGTGGGAATTGCCAGGAATACCAGGGCAATGATTAATAGTACACAGATAAGCACTTAATGTTAAATTCATCATGTTATTTAATATTATATGTATATGTAATATATTATCTATTGAGTAAAACTACTTCTCCACTTCAATCAACTTTTAACGTGATTTATTAATGATTATGTGGCTAATGTAGATAAATAATTATGACATTTGCGCTAAAGTAAAAAAATTGTTTTGCCACGAAACGTTCTTAGAAACGTGTCTTATATACGGGATAAGAATGAAAATTTGATATTAAAAATAGTAAAACATTTCATAATAAACTTCAAAGCGAGCATCTCCAACTGAAATATCTGCTTGATAACTAAATTACATCCTTTCTTCATGCCATTTTGAAGAATTTTTCTTAATAAGGAGACAACCATTTATACCGTACAGTTGTAAGCAATTACACAGAATATTAACAAGACAAAATGGGTCACTTTTTTCTGTTTCTCATATATATTATATCTAGGTAATTTTATTCTAGTACAATAATTAACTCACTAAAAGTGTGTAGGGATGTAGTGCGTTTAGACTTTTAGTGTGGAGAGTTTTTAAATAAATAAGTGTTACAATAATTAGATAAGTGTTTAGTCTTAGGGCTTAGTTTAGTGAATTTGGTGTTAATGTATAAATAAATTGAGTAAACACCATCGTACATATTAAGTCGCGCCACTGACAAAAACAGTTAAAATAAATTAGAAAAACATTACAATTTATTCAGTGTTTATTGATAATGGGAAACTTAGCTGCTAGGTGTAGGTATGTATGTAACTAAAATAAAATAAACATCTTTTGCTCAAATTTAAGTGTATTTTAATATCCACTTGTCATAGGAAAAATATAAACAGTTACTTGATAAGAATAATAGAATTGATACTTCTGGATTGATACAGAATTTATTAATTCTTTCTTCTTTATGAAATAAATATTGCAACGGATCCTCACGGTGCTTTACCATTATCGAAAATATACAGCTTTCATGATGTCAAAGGAGAACTAGTTTCAAATCATGGCTTCATATTCTCAAAAATAGATATAATTGTGATTCCAGGAAAGTTTATAGCCCTCCGAAACTATATGAAGAAATGTATACCGAAAATATATTAAACTGTAACACCAATTTCATCTTGTTTTTTCTACGGTATCTAGGAAACATGTCAGCATACTCTTGGACTTCTGACATTGCATACTTCAAATTGGTATTGTCTATATGACCTAGAGATTCATCTAAACAAAAATTGTTTAATATTAGTTGAAGTTTCGCTAAGGCTTCATCTAAATTATTATGGAATTTACCAGGAGATGTTTTAGAAACAGATATGGTTGTCATGTTCATTTTTTGCTCGTTGTTTGGGGGTCCTGAAAATAACAGTACATGCTTGTTTTGAAAATGATGTTTGTTATGTTATAGCTGAATTTTTTGCAAAAAAAATCAATATAACATAGAAGTACACAAAAAGTTATGTTTATCTAATAATTTCACTTTGAAGCTATCCTTGTAAGTTTTTCTGTAATTAGTAGTTAAACTAGAACGAAAATAATTTTTCAATCAATAGCATAAGTGTGTAAAATAAACTGTAGATGATTGTATAATATTCAACACGTAAACTATTCCAGCGATCGTTTATCAGAAAATAGTAGCAATTTGTATGCATTGTCTTTACAAATTAAACGCCTTGATTGACAGTAACCAATTATATTAATACAAATATAATGGTAAGCAGTATTAGTTTTGCTGTAACAGTTATATTGCTAAATTTTGAATAGCAAACAAAATAAATATAGAGATGAAACTCATTATATTTCTATAATAATTCATACAATAATGTCCATGTACTAATGTCATCAATGCCGCATGCAGAGCTTTTATCTTCTATAAAATCTCCGCTTGTATCATGAACTCCTTCGTAGTTATCATCGACATTTTCTACAGTTTCAGCACCTGCTATAGGACTCAGTATGTCTATAGATTTCGTTTCGGTTCGATCTATTTTGTAAGTATTTCTAATAACTGGAGTTGACTCCGCAATGCTTTTCTTAGTTGAAAAGCGAAAAGTGAGATTAGGAGAAACATTATTAGAGCTTACACAAATCTAAAAATTTAAAATGTTAAAGTTAACTAGCCCAACTGTAAACTACTGAAAAATTGAAAAATAACTAGTTTTACTGATCACTATGTTTACTACCACTATAGCAACACTCATCATTAAGTTATCGAGCCTAAGCTTGTTAACCAGTATGACAGAGAGAAATGTTTTATTGTCAAAAAATTGTTACAATTTGTACATAAAAGTGACTAAATGTAGATACAAATAAAATTAAATTTCAATATACAGAAAAAACAACAATGAATAACAAAATTAGAGGTAATAATTAGTTTATAAGTCCATAGAAAAAATTAAACCAATACGCAGCATGTCCGGACTTTCCAGAAAATATGACCTCAAATTATTTCGGAATGCGAAAAAAGAGTTGATTTCAATAATTTCCGTTTCGACAACTTACAATTCTCTTCCACTTTTTGATTAATTTTGTTGAGAAAAAATAATGTCATTAGTGAGCCTTTTTGGATTTACCCCTCTCCGTCAAGTCATAGTGAAATGAAACACACTTTCCGGAGATATTATTATGAGGGTGACACATTCAATGGCAGAGCATCGAAGACTTGACTTTTTTTTCGAAACGTGGCATTGTCAGAATCACATAAGGCGTTTCCAAATGACTTACCGAATTCCATCTTACCTTCATCGTTTCGACAACTAACAATTCTCTCCCACTTTTTGATTAGTTTTGTTGAGAAAAAATAATGTCATTAGTGAGCCTTTTCGGATTTTCACCTCTCCGTCAAATCATAGTGAAACACACTTTCCGAATATTATATTATTATGGGGGTGACACATTCAATGGCAAAGCATCGAAGACTTGACTTTTTATTACGATCAGTGGCATTGTCGGAATCACATAACGTGTTTCTAAATGACCTACCGAATTCCATCTTCCCTTCACCGTTTCGGCAACTAACAATTCTCTCCCATTTTTGATTAATTTTGTTGAGAAAAAATAATGTCATTAATGAGCCTTTTTGGATTTTCCCCTTTCCGTCAAGTCATAGTGAAACACAATTTCCGAATATTATATTATTATGTGATTGACACATTCAATGGCAGAGATTCGAAGACTTGACTTTTTTTTACAAAACGTGGCATTCTCGGAATCGCATAAGGCGTTTATAAATGACCTACCGAATTCCATCTTCCCTTCACCGTTTCGACAACTAACAATTCTCTCCCACTTTTTGATTAGTTTTGTTGAGAAAAAATAATGTCATTAGTGAGCCTTTTTGGATTCTCCCCTCTCCGTCAAGTCATGGTGGAGCGAAACACACTTTTCGAAGAAATTATTATGAGGGTGACACATTCAATGGCAGGGCAGCGAAGACTTGACTTTTTTTACGAAACGTGGCATTATCAGAATCACACAACGTGTTTCTAAATGACCTACCGAATTCCATCTTCCCTTCACCGTTTTGACAACTAACAATTCTCTCCCACTTTTTGATTAGTTTTGTTGAGAAAAAGCAATGTCATTAGTGAGCCTTTATGTATTTTCCTCTCTCCGTCAAGTCATAGTGAAACACACTTTCCGAATATCATATTATTTTGGGGGTGACACATTAAATGGCAGAGCATCGAGAACTTGACATTTTTTTAAGAAACGTGGCATTGTCGGAATCACATAACGTGTTTCTGAATGACCTACCGAATTCCATCTTCCCTTCAGCGTTTCGACAACTAACAACTATCTCCCTCTTTTTGATTAGTTTTGTTGAGAAAAAACAATGTCATTAGTGAGCCTTTTTGGATTTTCCCCTCTCCGTCAAGTCATAGTGAAACACACTTTCCGAATATTATATTATTATGAGGGTGACACATTCGATGGCAGAGCAGCGAGGACTTGACATTTTTTTAAGAAACGTGGCATTGTCGGAATCACATTACGTGTTTCTAAATGACCTACCGAATTCCATCTTGCCTCCACCGTTTCGACAACTAACAATTATCTCCCACTTTTTGATTAATTTTGTTGAGAAAAAACAATGTCATTATTGAGCCTTTTTGGATTCTCCCCTCTCCGTCAAGTCATGGTGGAGCGAAACACACTTTTCGAAGAAATTATTATGAGGGTGACACATTCAATGGCAGGGCAGCGAAGACTTGACTTTTTTTACGAAACGTGGCATTATCAGAATCACACAACGTGTTTCTAAATGACCTACCGAATTCCATCTTCCCTTCACCGTTTTGACAACTAACAATTCTCTCCCACTTTTTGATTAGTTTTGTTGAGAAAAAGCAATGTCATTAGTGAGCCTTTATGTATTTTCCTCTCTCCGTCAAGTCATAGTGAAACACACTTTCCGAATATCATATTATTTTGGGGGTGACACATTAAATGGCAGAGCATCGAGAACTTGACATTTTTTTAAGAAACGTGGCATTGTCGGAATCACATAACGTGTTTCTGAATGACCTACCGAATTCCATCTTCCCTTCACCGTTTTGACAACTAACAATTCTCTCCCACTTTTTGATTAGTTTTGATGAGAAAAAGCAATGTCATTAGTGAGCCTTTATGTATTTTCCTCTCTCCGTCAAGTCATAGTGAAACACACTTTCCGAATATCATATTATTTTGGGGGTGACACATTAAATGGCAGAGCATCGAGAACTTGACATTTTTTTAAGAAACGTGGCATTGTCGGAATCACATAACGTGTTTCTGAATGACCTACCGAATTCCATCTTCCCTTCAGCGTTTCGACAACTAACAACTATCTCCCTCTTTTTGATTAGTTTTGTTGAGAAAAAACAATGTCATTAGTGAGCCTTTTTGGATTTTCCCCTCTCCGTCAAGTCATAGTGAAACACACTTTCCGAATATTATATTATTATGAGGGTGACACATTCGATGGCAGAGCAGCGAGGACTTGACATTTTTTTAAGAAACGTGGCATTGTCGGAATCACATTACGTGTTTCTAAATGACCTACCGAATTCCATCTTGCCTCCACCGTTTCGACAACTAACAATTATCTCCCACTTTTTGATTAATTTTGTTGAGAAAAAACAATGTCATTATTGAGCCTTTTTGGATTCTCCCCTCTCCGTCAAGTCATGGTGGAGCGAAACACACTTTTCGAAGAAATTATTATGAGGGTGACACATTCAATGGCAGGGCAGCGAAGACTTGACTTTTTTTACGAAACGTGGCATTATCAGAATCACACAACGTGTTTCTAAATGACCTACCGAATTCCATCTTCCCTTCACCGTTTTGACAACTAACAATTCTCTCCCACTTTTTGATTAGTTTTGTTGAGAAAAAGCAATGTCATTAGTGAGCCTTCATGTATTTTCCTCTCTCCGTCAAGTCATAGTGAAACACACTTTCCGAATATCATATTATTTTGGGGGTGACACATTGAATGGCAGAGCATCGAGAACTTGACATTTTTTTAAGAAACGTGGCATTGTCGGAATCACATAACGTGTTTCTGAATGACCTACCGAATTCCATCTTCCCTTCAGCGTTTCGACAACTAACAACTATCTCCCTCTTTTTGATTAGTTTTGTTGAGAAAAAACAATGTCATTAGTGAGCCTTTTTGGATTCTCCCCTCTCCGTCAAGTCATGGTGGAGCGAAACACACTTTTCGAAGAAATTATTATGAGGGTGACACATTCAATGGCAGGGCAGCGAAGACTTGACTTTTTTTACGAAACGTGGCATTATCAGAATCACACAACGTGTTTCTAAATGACCTACCGAATTCCATCTTCCCTTCACCGTATTGACAACTAACAATTCTCTCCCACTTTTTGATTAGTTTTGTTGAGAAAAAGCAATGTCATTAGTGAGCCTTTATGTATTTTCCTCTCTCCGTCAAGTCATAGTGAAACACACTTTCCGAATATCATATTATTTTGGGGGTGACACATTGAATGGCAGAGCATCGAGAACTTGACATTTTTTTAAGAAACGTGGCATTGTCGGAATCACATAACGTGTTTCTGAATGACCTACCGAATTCCATCTTCCCTTCAGCGTTTCGACAACTAACAACTATCTCCCTCTTTTTGATTAGTTTTGTTGAGAAAAAATAATGTCATTAGTGAGCCTTTTTGGATTTTCCCCTCTCCGTCAAGTCATAGTGAAACACACTTTCCGAATATTATATTATTATGAGGGTGACACATTCGATGGCAGAGCAGCGAGCACTTGACATTTTTTTAAGAAACGTGGCATTGTCGGAATCACATAACGTGTTTCTGAATGACCTACCGAATTCCATCTTCCCTTCAGCGTTTCGACAACTAACAACTATCTCCCTCTTTTTGATTAGTTTTGTTGAGAAAAAACAATGTCATTAGTGAGCCTTTTCGGATTTTCCCCTCTCCGTCAAGTCATAGTGTAACGAAACACACTTTCTGAAGATATTATTATGAGGGTGACACATTCAATGGCAGAGCAGCGAAGACTTGACATTTTTTTACGAAACGTGGCATTATCAGAATCACACAACGTGTTTCTAAATGACCTACCGAATTCCATCTTCCCTTCACCGTTTTGACAACTAACAATTCTCTCCCACTTTTTGATTAGTTTTGTTGAGAAAAAGCAATGTCATTAGTGAGCCTTTATGTATTTTCCTCTCTCCGTCAAGTCATAGTGAAACACACTTTCCAAATATCATATTATTTTGGGGGTGACACATTAAATGGCAGAGCATCGAGAACTTGACATTTTTTTAAGAAACGTGGCATTGTCGGAATCACATGACCTGTTTCTAAATGACCTACCGAATTCCATCTTCCCTTCACCGTTTCGACAACTAACAATTCTCTCCCACTTTTTGATTAGTTTTGTTGAGAAAAAGCAATGTCATTAGTGAGCCTTTATGTATTTTCCTCTCTCCGTCAAGTCATAGTGAAACACACTTTCCGAATATCATATTATTTTGGGGGTGACACATTAAATGGCAGAGCATCGAGAACTTGACATTTTTTTGAGAAACGTGGCATTGTCGGAATCACATGACCTGTTTCTAAATGACCTACCGAATTCCATCTTCCCTTCACCGTTTCGACAACTAACAATTCTCTCCCACTTTTTGATTAGTTTTGTTGAGAAAAAGCAATGTCATTAGTGAGCCTTTATGTATTTTCCTCTCTCCGTCAAGTCATAGTGAAACACACTTTCCGAATATCATATTATTTTGGGGGTGACACATTGAATGGCAGAGCATCGAGAACTTGACATTTTTTTAAGAAACGTGGCATTGTCGGAATCACATAACGTGTTTCTGAATGACCTACCGAATTCCATCTTCCCTTCAGCGTTTCGACAACTAACAACTATCTCCCTCTTTTTGATTAGTTTTGTTGAGAAAAAATAATGTCATTAGTGAGCCTTTTTGGATTTTCCCCTCTCCGTCAAGTCATAGTGAAACACACTTTCCGAATATTATATTATTATGAGGGTGACACATTCGATGGCAGAGCAGCGAGCACTTGACATTTTTTTAAGAAACGTGGCATTGTCGGAATCACATAACGTGTTTCTGAATGACCTACCGAATTCCATCTTCCCTTCAGCGTTTCGACAACTAACAACTATCTCCCTCTTTTTGATTAGTTTTGTTGAGAAAAAACAATGTCATTAGTGAGCCTTTTCGGATTTTCCCCTCTCCGTCAAGTCATAATGTAACGAAACACACTTTCTGAAGATATTATTATGAGGGTGACACATTCAATGGCAGAGCAGCGAAGACTTGACATTTTTTTACGAAACGTGGCATTATCAGAATCACACAACGTGTTTCTAAATGACCTACCGAATTCCATCTTCCCTTCACCGTTTTGACAACTAACAATTCTCTCCCACTTTTTGATTAGTTTTGTTGAGAAAAAGCAATGTCATTAGTGAGCCTTTATGTATTTTCCTCTCTCCGTCAAGTCATAGTGAAACACACTTTCCAAATATCATATTATTTTGGGGGTGACACATTAAATGGCAGAGCATCGAGAACTTGACATTTTTTTAAGAAACGTGGCATTGTCGGAATCACATGACCTGTTTCTAAATGACCTACCGAATTCCATCTTCCCTTCACCGTTTCGACAACTAACAATTCTCTCCCACTTTTTGATTAGTTTTGTTGAGAAAAAGCAATGTCATTAGTGAGCCTTTATGTATTTTCCTCTCTCCGTCAAGTCATAGTGAAACACACTTTCCGAATATCATATTATTTTGGGGGTGACACATTAAATGGCAGAGCATCGAGAACTTGACATTTTTTTGAGAAACGTGGCATTGTCGGAATCACATGACCTGTTTCTAAATGACCTACCGAATTCCATCTTCCCTTCAGCGTTTCGACAACTAACAATTCTCTCCCACTTTTTGATTAGTTTTGTTGAGATGAAACAATGTCCTTAGTGAGCCTTTCTGGATTTTTCCCTCTCCGTCAAGTCATAGTGATCTAAACTTTCCGAACATTATATTATTATGGTGGTGACACATTCAATGGAAAGCATCGAAGACTTTACTTCTTCTACGAAACGTGGCATTGTCGCAATTACATAATGCGTTTACAAATGTCCTACCGAGTTCCATCTCGTCTTCACCGTTCCGACAACTAACAATTCTCTCCCACTTTTTGCTTAGTTTTGTTGAGAAAGAGCAATGTCATTAGTAAGCCATTATGGATTTTCCCCTCTCCGTCAAGTCATAGTAAAACACCCTTTCCGAATATTATATTATTATGGAGGTGACACATTCAATGGCAGAGCATCGAACACTTGACTTTTTTTTACGAAACGTGGCATTGTCAGAATCACATAACGTGTTTCTAAATGACCTTACCAAATTCCATCTTCCCTTCACCGTTTCGACATCTAACAATTCTCTCCCAATTTTTGATAAGTTTTGTTGAGAAAAAATAATGTTATTAGTGAGCCTTTTCGGATTTTCCCTCTCAGTCAAGTCATAGTGAAACACACTTTCCGAATATTATATTATTATGAAGGTGACACAGTCATGGCAGAGCAGCGAAGACTTGACTTTTTTTACGAAACGTGGCATTATCAGAATCACACAACGTGTTTCTAAATGACCTACCGAATTCCATCTTCCCTTCAGCGTTTCGACAACTAACAACTATCTCCCTCTTTTTGATTAGTTTTGTTGAGAAAAAACAATGTCATTAGTGAGCCTTTTTGGATTTTCCCCTCTCCGTCAAGTCATAGTGAAACACACTTTCCGAATATTATATTATTATGAGGGTGACACATTCGATGGCAGAGCAGCGAGGACTTGACATTTTTTTAAGAAACGTGGCATTGTCGGAATCACATTACGTGTTTCTAAATGACCTACCGAATTCCATCTTGCCTCCACCGTTTCGACAACTAACAATTATCTCCCACTTTTTGATTAATTTTGTTGAGAAAAAACAATGTCATTATTGAGCCTTTTTGGATTCTCCCCTCTCCGTCAAGTCATGGTGGAGCGAAACACACTTTTCGAAGAAATTATTATGAGGGTGACACATTCAATGGCAGGGCAGCGAAGACTTGACTTTTTTTACGAAACGTGGCATTATCAGAATCACACAACGTGTTTCTAAATGACCTACCGAATTCCATCTTCCCTTCACCGTTTTGACAACTAACAATTCTCTCCCACTTTTTGATTAGTTTTGTTGAGAAAAAGCAATGTCATTAGTGAGCCTTTATATATTTTCCTCTCTCCGTCAAGTCATAGTGAAACACACTTTCCGAATATCATATTATTTTGGGGGTGACACATTGAATGGCAGAGCATCGAGAACTTGACATTTTTTTAAGAAACGTGGCATTGTCGGAATCACATAACATGTTTCTGAATGACCTACCGAATTCCATCTTCCCTTCAGCGTTTCGACAACTAACAACTATCTCCCTCTTTTTGATTAGTTTTGTTGAGAAAAAACAATGTCATTAGTGAGCCTTTTTGGATTTTCCCCTCTCCGTCAAGTCATAGTGAAACACACTTTCCGAATATTATATTATTATGAGGGTGACACATTCGATGGCAGAGCAGCGAGGACTTGACATTTTTTTAAGAAACGTGGCATTGTCGGAATCACATTACGTGTTTCTAAATGACCTACCGAATTCCATCTTGCCTCCACCGTTTCGACAACTAACAATTATCTCCCACTTTTTGATTAATTTTGTTGAGAAAAAACAATGTCATTATTGAGCCTTTTTGGATTCTCCCCTCTCCGTCAAGTCATGGTGGAGCGAAACACACTTTTCGAAGAAATTATTATGAGGGTGACACATTCAATGGCAGGGCAGCGAAGACTTGACTTTTTTTACGAAACGTGGCATTATCAGAATCACACAACGTGTTTCTAAATGACCTACCGAATTCCATCTTCCCTTCACCGTTTTGACAACTAACAATTCTCTCCCACTTTTTGATTAGTTTTGTTGAGAAAAAGCAATGTCATTAGTGAGCCTTTATATATTTTCCTCTCTCCGTCAAGTCATAGTGAAACACACTTTCCGAATATCATATTATTTTGGGGGTGACACATTGAATGGCAGAGCATCGAGAACTTGACATTTTTTTAAGAAACGTGGCATTGTCGGAATCACATAACATGTTTCTGAATGACCTACCGAATTCCATCTTCCCTTCAGCGTTTCGACAACTAACAACTATCTCCCTCTTTTTGATTAGTTTTGTTGAGAAAAAGCAATGTCATTAGTGAGCCTTTTTGGATTTTCCCCTCTCCGTCAAGTCATAGTGAAACACACTTTCCGAATATTATATTATTATGAGGGTGACACATTCGATGGCAGAGCAGCGAGGACTTGACATTTTTTTAAGAAACGTGGCATTGTCGGAATCACATAACGTGTTTCTGAATGACCTACCGAATTCCATCTTCCCTTCAGCGTTTCGACAACTAACAACTATCTCCCTCTTTTTGATTAGTTTTGTTGAGAAAAAACAATGTCATTAGTGAGCCTTTTTGGATTTTCCCCTCTCCGTCAAGTCATAGTGAAACACACTTTCCGAATATTATATTATTATGAGGGTGACACATTCGATGGCAGAGCAGCGAGGACTTGACATTTTTTTAAGAAACGTGGCATTGTCGGAATCACATTACGTGTTTCTAAATGACCTACCGAATTCCATCTTGCCTCCACCGTTTCGACAACTAACAATTATCTCCCACTTTTTGATTAATTTTGTTGAGAAAAAACAATGTCATTATTGAGCCTTTTTGGATTCTCCCCTCTCCGTCAAGTCATGGTGGAGCGAAACACACTTTTCGAAGAAATTATTATGAGGGTGACACATTCAATGGCAGGGCAGCGAAGACTTGACTTTTTTTACGAAACGTGGCATTATCAGAATCACACAACGTGTTTCTAAATGACCTACCGAATTCCATCTTCCCTTCACCGTTTTGACAACTAACAATTCTCTCCCACTTTTTGATTAGTTTTGTTGAGAAAAAGCAATGTCATTAGTGAGCCTTTATATATTTTCCTCTCTCCGTCAAGTCATAGTGAAACACACTTTCCGAATATCATATTATTTTGGGGGTGACACATTGAATGGCAGAGCATCGAGAACTTGACATTTTTTTAAGAAACGTGGCATTGTCGGAATCACATAACATGTTTCTGAATGACCTACCGAATTCCATCTTCCCTTCAGCGTTTCGACAACTAACAACTATCTCCCTCTTTTTGATTAGTTTTGTTGAGAAAAAGCAATGTCATTAGTGAGCCTTTTTGGATTTTCCCCTCTCCGTCAAGTCATAGTGAAACACACTTTCCGAATATTATATTATTATGAGGGTGACACATTCGATGGCAGAGCAGCGAGGACTTGACATTTTTTTAAGAAACGTGGCATTGTCGGAATCACATAACGTGTTTCTGAATGACCTACCGAATTCCATCTTCCCTTCAGCGTTTCGACAACTAACAACTATCTCCCTCTTTTTGATTAGTTTTGTTGAGAAAAAACAATGTCATTAGTGAGCCTTTTTGGATTTTCCCCTCTCCGTCAAGTCATAGTGAAACACACTTTCCGAATATTATATTATTATGAGGGTGACACATTCGATGGCAGAGCAGCGAGGACTTGACATTTTTTTAAGAAACGTGGCATTGTCGGAATCACATTACGTGTTTCTAAATGACCTACCGAATTCCATCTTGCCTCCACCGTTTCGACAACTAACAATTATCTCCCACTTTTTGATTAATTTTGTTGAGAAAAAACAATGTCATTATTGAGCCTTTTTGGATTCTCCCCTCTCCGTCAAGTCATGGTGGAGCGAAACACACTTTTCGAAGAAATTATTATGAGGGTGACACATTCAATGGCAGGGCAGCGAAGACTTGACTTTTTTTACGAAACGTGGCATTATCAGAATCACACAACGTGTTTCTAAATGACCTACCGAATTCCATCTTCCCTTCACCGTTTTGACAACTAACAATTCTCTCCCACTTTTTGATTAGTTTTGTTGAGAAAAAGCAATGTCATTAGTGAGCCTTTATGTATTTTCCTCTCTCCGTCAAGTCATAGTGAAACACACTTTCCGAATATCATATTATTTTGGGGGTGACACATTGAATGGCAGAGCATCGAGAACTTGACATTTTTTTAAGAAACGTGGCATTGCCGGAATCACATAACGTGTTTCTGAATGACCTACCGAATTCCATCTTCCCTTCAG
This sequence comes from Diorhabda sublineata, assembly GCF_026230105.1. Lineage (NCBI taxonomy): Eukaryota > Metazoa > Arthropoda > Insecta > Coleoptera > Chrysomelidae > Diorhabda > Diorhabda sublineata. The sequence continues at coordinate 8,526,778 of NC_079486.1, forward strand.
CGTTTCGACAACTAACAACTATCTCCCTCTTTTTGATTAGTTTTGTTGAGAAAAAACAATGTCATTAGTGAGCCTTTTTGGATTTTCCCCTCTCCGTCAAGTCATAGTGAAACACACTTTCCGAATATTATATTATTATGAGGGTGACACATTCGATGGCAGAGCAGCGAGGACTTGACATTTTTTTAAGAAACGTGGCATTGTCGGAATCACATAACGTGTTTCTAAATGACCTACCGAATTCCATCTTCCCTTCACCGTTTTGACAACTAACAATTCTCTCCCACTTTTTGATTAGTTTTGTTGAGAAAAAGCAATGTCATTAGTGAGCCTTTATGTATTTTCCTCTCTCCGTCAAGTCATAGTGAAACACTTTCCAAATATCATATTATTTTGGGGGTGACACATTAAATGGCAGAGCATCGAGAACTTGACATTTTTTTAAGAAACGTGGCATTGTCGGAATCACATGACCTGTTTCTAAATGACCTACCGAATTCCATCTTCCCTTCACCGTTTCGACAACTAACAATTCTCTCCCACTTTTTGATTAGTTTTGTTGAGAAAAAGCAATGTCATTAGTGAGCCTTTATGTATTTTCCTCTCTCCGTCAAGTCATAGTGAAACACACTTTCCGAATATCATATTATTTTGGGGGTGACACATTAAATGGCAGAGCATCGAGAACTTGACATTTTTTTGAGAAACGTGGCATTGTCGGAATCACATGACCTGTTTCTAAATGACCTACCGAATTCCATCTTCCCTTCAGCGTTTCGACAACTAACAATTCTCTCCCACTTTTTGATTAGTTTTGTTGAGATGAAACAATGTCCTTAGTGAGCCTTTCTGGATTTTTCCCTCTCCGTCAAGTCATAGTGATCTAAACTTTCCGAACATTATATTATTATGGTGGTGACACATTCAATGGAAAGCATCGAAGACTTTACTTCTTCTACGAAACGTGGCATTGTCGCAATTACATAATGCGTTTACAAATGTCCTACCGAGTTCCATCTCGTCTTCACCGTTCCGACAACTAACAATTCTCTCCCACTTTTTGCTTAGTTTTGTTGAGAAAGAGCAATGTCATTAGTAAGCCATTATGGATTTTCCCCTCTCCGTCAAGTCATAGTAAAACACCCTTTCCGAATATTATATTATTATGGAGGTGACACATTCAATGGCAGAGCATCGAACACTTGACTTTTTTTTACGAAACGTGGCATTGTCAGAATCACATAACGTGTTTCTAAATGACCTTACCAAATTCCATCTTCCCTTCACCGTTTCGACATCTAACAATTCTCTCCCAATTTTTGATAAGTTTTGTTGAGAAAAAATAATGTTATTAGTGAGCCTTTTCGGATTTTCCCTCTCAGTCAAGTCATAGTGAAACACACTTTCCGAATATTATATTATTATGAAGGTGACACAGTCATGGCAGAGCAGCGAAGACTTGACTTTTTTTTACGAAACGTGGCATTATCAGAATCACACAACGTGTTTCTAAATGACCTACCGAATTCCATCTTCCCTTCACCGTTTTGACAACTAACAATTCTCTCCCACTTTTTGATTAGTTTTGTTGAGAAAAAGCAATGTCATTAGTGAGCCTTTATGTATTTTCCTCTCTCCGTCAAGTCATAGTGAAACACACTTTCCAAATATCATATTATTTTGGGGGTGACACATTAAATGGCAGAGCATCGAGAACTTGACATTTTTTTGAGAAACGTGGCATTGTCGGAATCACATTACCTGTTTCTAAATGACCTACCGAATTCCATCTTCCCTTCACCGTTTCGACAACTAACAATTCTTTCCCACTTTTTGATTAGTTTTGTTGAGATAAAACAATGTCCTTAGTGAGCCTTTCTGGATTTTCCCCTCTCCGTCAAGTCATAGTAAAACACCCTTTCCGAATATTATATTATTATGGAGGTGACACATTCAATGGCAGAGCATCGAACACTTGACTTTTTTTTACGAAACGTGGCATTGTCAGAATCACATAACGTGTTTCTAAATGACCTACCGAATTCCATCTTGCCTCCACCGTTTCGACAACTAACAATTATCTCCCACTTTTTGATTAATTTTGTTGAGAAAAAACAATGTCATTATTGAGCCTTTTTGGATTCTCCCCTCTCCGTCAAGTCATGGTGGAGCGAAACACACTTTTCGAAGAAATTATTATGAGGGTGACACATTCAATGGCAGGGCAGCGAAGACTTGACTTTTTTTACGAAACGTGGCATTATCAGAATCACACAACGTGTTTCTAAATGACCTACCGAATTCCATCTTCCCTTCACCGTTTTGACAACTAACAATTCTCTCCCACTTTTTGATTAGTTTTGTTGAGAAAAAATAATGTTATTAGTGAGCCTTTTCGGATTTTCCCTCTCAGTCAAGTCATAGTGAAACACACTTTCCGAATATTATATTATTATGAAGGTGACACATTCATGGCAGAGCAGCGAAGACTTGACTTTTTTTACGAAACGTGGCATTATCAGAATCACATAACGTGTTTCTAAATGACCTACCGAATTCCATCTTCCCTCCATTTCGACAACTAACAATTCTCTCCCACTTTTTGATTAGTTTTGTTGAGAAAAAACAATGTCATTAGTGAGCCTTTTTGGATTCTCCCCTCACCGTCAAGTCATGGTGGAGCGAAACACACTTTCTGAAGATATTAATATGAGGGTGACACATTCAATGGGAGAGCATCGAAGACTTTATTTCTTCTACGAAACGTGGCATTGTCAGAATTACATAAGGCGTTTCTAAACGACCCCCCGAATTCCATCTTCCCTACACCGCTTCGACAACTAACTATTCTCTCCCACTTTTTGATTAGTTTTGTTGAGAAAAAACAATGTCATTAGTGAGCCTTTTAGGATTTTCCCTCCTCCGTCAAGTCATAGTGAAACACACTTTCGGAAGATATTATTATGAGGGTGACACATTCAATGGCAGAGAATCGAAGACATGACTTTTTTACGGAACATTGCATTGTCGGAATCACATAACGCGTTTCTAAACGACTTACCAAATTCCATCTTCCCTTCACCGTTTCGACAACTAACAATTCTCTCCCATATTTTGATTAGTTTTGTTGAGAAAAAACAATGTCATTAGTGAGCCTTTTCGGATTTTCCCCTCTCCGTCAAGTCATAGTGAAACGAAACACACTTTCTGAAGATATTATTATGAGGGTGACACATTCAATGGCAGAGCAGCGAAGACTTGACATTTTTTTAAGAAACGTGGCATTGTCGGAATCACATAACGTGTTTCCGAATGACCTACCGAATTCCATCTTCCCTTCAGCGTTTCGACAACTAACAACTATCTCCCACTTTTTGATTAGTTTTGTTGAGAAAAAACAATGCTATGATTGCGCCTTTATGGATTTTCCCCTCTCCGTCAAGTCATAGTGAATCACACTTTCCGAAGATTATAATATTATGGGGGTGACACATTCAATGACAAAGCATCGAAGACTTGACTTCTTCTACGAAACGTGGCATTGTCGGAATTACATAACGCGTTTCCAAATGACCTACCGAATTCCATCTTCCCTTCATCGTTCCGACAACTAACAATTCTTAACCACTTTTTGATTAGTATTGTTGAGAAAAACATTGTTCATGGATTTTCCCCTCTCCGTCAAGTCATAGTGAATCACACTTTCCGAAGATTATAATATTATGGGGGTGACACATTCAATGACAGAACATCGAAGACTTCACATCTTTTTACAAAACGTTGCAGTTCCGGAATTACATAACGCGTTTCTAAATGTCCTTCCGAATTCCATCTCCCGTTCGCCGTTCCGACAACTAACAATTCTACCCCACTTTTTGATTAGTTTTGTTGGGTAAAAACACTTTCATTAGTGAGCCTTTATGGATTTCCCCCTCTCCGCCAGGTCATAGTTAAATACACTTTCCGAAGCTATTATCACGTGGGTGAAAAATTCAATGACAAAGCATCGAAGACTTGACTTTTTTTTACGAATCGTTCCAGTTCCGGAATTACATAACGCGTTCTAAAATTTCCTTCCGAATTCCATCTCAAACTTCGATGTTCCGAAAACTAACAATTCTCTCCCACTATTTGATTAGTTTTGTTGAGAAAAAACAATGTCATTAGTGAGACTTTATGGATTTTCCCCTCTACGTCAAGTCACAATTTCCGAAGATTATATTATTATGGGGGTGACACATTGAATGACAAAGGATCGAAGATTTTACTTCTTCTACGAAACGTTGCATTGTCGCAATTACGTAACGCGTTTCCAAATGTCCTATCGAGTTCCATCTTCTCTTCTCCGCTCCGACAACTAACAATTCTCTCCCACGTTGTGATTAGTTTTGTTGAGAAAAAACAATGTCATGAGTGAGCCTTCATGGACTTTGCCCTCTCCGTCAAGTCAAACACACTTTCCGAAGATTATATTATTAAGAGGGTGACACATTCAATGACAAAGCATCGAAGACTTGACTTTTTTTTACGAAACGTGGCATTGTCGCAATTACATATCCCGTTTCCAAATATCCTACCGAGTTCCATCTCCTCTTCACCGTTCCGACAACTAACAATCCTCTCCCACTTTTTGATTAGTTTTTTTTGAAAAAAAAAAACAATGTTATGTTTGAGCCTTTATGGATTTTCCCCTCTTCGTCAAGTCATAGTGAAACACACTTTCTGAATATTATATTATTGGGGTGACACATTCAATGACAAAGCTCCGAAGAGTTGACTTTTTTTACGAAACTTGGCATTGTCGCAATTACATAACGCGTTTCCAAATGTCCTAGAGAGTTCCATCTCCTCTTCACGACAACTAACAATTCTCTACCACTTTTTGATTATTTTTGTTGAGATAAAACAATGTCATTAGTGAGCCTTTATGGATTTTCTCCTTTCTGTCAAGTCATAGTGAAACACCCTTCCCAAAGATATTATTATGAGGGTGACACATTCAATGGCAGAGCATCGAAGACTTGACTTTTATTACGAAACGTGGCATTGTCGCAATTACATAACGCTTTATCCTTGAGTTTGTAAGTATGGAAAGTTTCCTATCGGACATCCGAAAATTTACATTAATAAGGAATGTTCTTCAATAGATATTTCTAGTATTAGTGGCCTCATTAAATGTAAAATTCTTCCCCCTCATCAATTGTTCCACCCCGTTTTACAGATGAAAATGAATAACAAGTTAATGTTCGTTCTTTGTGGTGTGTGTGGGGAAAATCTCAATTCAGGAGAATGTCTACATTCAGATGAAGAGCGTTCGTTAACGGGTACTTGGATGATTGAAGAGGTGAAATACAAACTATTTTTGAAATTTGGTCATATGAGACAATTCAGACTGGAAAGGATGTAACAGGATTGTTTACCGAAATGATGTACAAATTTATTAAAATTAAGCAAGAGTCCTCCGACTGGCCGAAAAATTGTCGTATACAGAAGGAAAAAGATAATTATATAGAAAGATTTTTACAAAGGGAAGATATTCAGTTGGAATTTGATAAAATTTGTAATAACCCGGGTTTGCGGTTCCCTGGCTCAACTTATGCTAAATTCATTTTGGGGTAAGTTTGGTCAGCGTGAGAATCAACTAAAGACAACAATTGTTAATCAACCTGTTGAATTCTTCTCTATGATGACTAATCCTTTAATAAATGTAAACACAATTCTACCGATAAATGAAGATACTTTAATTGTTAGATGGGAATTTGTGTCTGGGAGTCCGAAAAACTATGCTTATAAGACCTGTTCAGGTGATGTTGTATGCAAAGTTAAAGGTATATCCCTTTCTTATTCTGCAGCTCAACAGATAAATTTCGATTCTATAAGGGAAATGGTAATAAACGATTTGGCTCCTATAAGCGTAGCTTCGAGGCCAATTAGACGAACCAAAGAGCATGAAGTGGTGACTTGTGATTGTACAAAAATATATCGGTCTAACTCGACAAAGAGAAAGTTTCTTCCCGATCACAGTTCTGTTCCTTAAGAATTCAAAAAACTGAAATTTTTTTTTGTAACATTTTATAAATGTAAGACGTACAAAATAAGATGATAATTCAAAACATGAATAATGATCTGATAGTGGTGGTGATAACACAATAAAAGATCCGTTTGAATTAATTTTGAAAAAAATAGGTATTGCCTCTTTTTAAAAACTGAAAAATTTTTTTGTTGTTTTATTCCAAAATAATTTTATAAATGAATAATAGATTCAAAAAACACAGATAATGAACTACATTTGGTGGCGGATGCCTCTTATTTTTGTAAAATAAAGTAACCGTAATAACATTTTGAGGTAACTTAAAAAAATATTAGAGTCTTGAACCAAAAATTCCTTATAAAATTTGATTTGAGGTAACTAGTATGCAAATATTAGAGCCTCGAGCCAAAATTCCTAACCAAATTGAAATAATTTTTGAGGTAGCCCATTCCACAGTTGGAGCCTTGAAAATATATGAAAACCTTGAAAATAATTATTTTTGAGGTAACCAATTACAAATAGTTGGAGCCTTAATATAATAATTATTCCAAAACCAAAATCCTTTATAAAATTTGATTTGAGGTAGCTAGCATGGAAATATTAGTGCCTTGAACCAAAATTCCTAACCAAATTAAAATATTTTTTGAGGTAGCCAATTGCACAGTTGGAGCCTTGAAAATATATGAGAACCTTGAAAATAATTAATTTTTGAGGTAGCCAATTACAAATAGTTGAAGCCTTAATATAATAATTATTCCAAAACATTTTTAAGGTAACCGATGTATAAATTGGAGTCTTAAGAACAAAAACAAAAAAAATCATTACTAACTGTCTACCCTTAGTAAAATAACCTTTCCTGGCGAACAAGATCTGTACCTGCTCGTTGGTGTTCGCTGCATAAGGAAGTAAAGGCCCGAGTACTGAACAGACCCTCACCCTTAATAGTAAAAAGAAAACTTACTCAGTTTTTGAGGAAAAGCCACATTTGTTTTTTGTCTTATTCGAATATGGTTTGAGGGAAATTCATTTTTCATCTGTAGTTCCTCTCTCTTATTTTCTTTTTCGAATAACTAAAATTTTAAAAAATGAGTTATTACCATTTAAGTTCATTTTTATATATGAAGTCTGAAGAATAATGCGTTTAAGTTTCGAGTATAATTATTTTTTAACGAAAAAACCTAAATTATTGTTTTGAATTCTCAACGTAAAAATGTAAATTATTATTTCTACAATAACTGCTCCTATTTCATTATAAAATTCAATCAAATCATAAAAGGTTTTATAATTATTTTAGTGAGAGAGAGCGTTTCTATATTCTATTTGATCAAGAATATATTACTATAAATCAATCTCTAAATAACTTACCTATTTCCCTGATTTTACACACAAATAAATTTTTATATTTTGATTCACTTTTTGCCAACGAACGAATATTAACACCCACAAAAGTGAAAAGTTCTATATCCTATGTATTATATCACACACATGATGAGGCTTCTTGATAACGCTGACATGATATCATATAGTATCAAAAATATACGAGGTATTTTAAAATTAAAAAAATAACATAAATTTTAATCATGGTTTTTATGTATATTAATATGATTCATGTATTCCAGAAAAAGAAATGGGGTAAATGATTCATGTGCCTAGAGAGATCTTATGAAAATTAAATATTTTTACTATTTTTATATTATATTCCTGCCGCGCGTCTCCAATAATCCATTTCTGTGGCTTCAAGCATTTTGACTGTTTTTTCTTTTAGAGGCCAGACTTCGCTACTATATGTTGTTATACTTTTTATTATGCTATTGTATATTCGATATTTGTTTTCCTTGGATATTTGTTTGTCCCACAATACACTATTTAGTTGTCTTATTGCTTGTCTTCCTTGGTTATTTCTTTGTGCTATTGCTTCATCTAATCTTCCATCATTAGTGATGATCATGCCTAGGTATTTGTATTTTGTACAATGACTTATTTTTTGTTGTGTTTCTTTAAGTATTAAATTTTGTTGTTCTCCTCCAATACATATATATCGCGTTTTACTAAAATTTACTTCTAGACCCCATTTCCTGTATTCCTCTACTAGCTTTCTTGTCATATATTCTAAGTCTTCGTAGTCCTGTGCCAAGATTATTTGGTCATCTGCAAAACACAGGATATATAGTGTGGAATCGATTAGTGGAATGCCCATGTTCTTACATTTCCTTTTCCAGTGTGCTAGTGTGTGTTCCAGGTATATCTTGAAGAGTGTGGGTGACAGACAGCATCCTTGTTTTAACCCCTTATTGATGGAGAATCCTTTTGAGACCTTGTTTTCTATTTTTACTTGTGATTTACTGTTTTCATAAAGCTTTTGTACTGCTTTTATTAGGGCCGCATTTATATTTGTTCTTTCCAAGGCATCCCATAGTTTTGTTTGCGGTACGCTGCCATATGCTTTTTTAAGGTCAACATACAAAAGGTGGAGTTCTTGATTTTTGGCGGTTTTCTTATCAATTATTTGCGAAATCGTAAATAAATGATCAATAGTCGACCTCCCCGCTCTGAAGCCTGCGTGTTCTTCTGCCTCCATGTTGCAATATTCCTGTTCGATTTTATTTTTTATGATTTTTCCATAAATTCTAGATATTGTACACAGCACTGTAAGTCCCCGGTAGTTGTCGCAATTTTCTCTGTCCCCTTTTTTATATAAGGTAGTCATATAAGATGTTTTCCACTCTTGGGGTAGCGCTTCACCATTTATACACTTCTGGAAAAGCATTTGCAGATGAGAAAAAAGTTATTCAGTGCCATTTTTAATTAACTCTGGTGCTATTTGACCCGGGCCTGGAGATTTTCGATTCTTTAGTGACTGACAAACGTCTTTTACTTCTTTAATTGTAATTCTAAGCGGAGATGTGATGATGTTTATATTGTCCTGTTTTTGATTTTTGAACTCTGGTCTTGTTTCTGTAAACAATTTAGAGAAGTACTCATCCCATTTTTCTAATGTTATTGGCGATATAAGATTATTTGATCTATCTTCTCGAAGAGATTTTAAGGTTTTCCAACTTTCTGTGTTTCTGCTGCCTCCTAGATAGGTGTTTATTTGAGTGCAGGTCTTTTCTCATGTCTCGTTTTTCTTTTTTGTTATAGCTTTTCTTACTTTTGTCTGTGCTTCTTTGAAATTTCTTTTATCATTATCATTTTTCGTGCATAGAAACTTGGAGAACTTTACTTTCTTATCGTTTATGAGATCCTCAATTTCCTTGTCCCACGAGTACGTTCTTGGTCTTCGAGTGTTATCGGATCTTCCCAGGGCTTCTTCCGCTGCAGCAATCATGCTTCTTTTGATAAAGCTGTAGTGTTGTTCCGGATTGTCAAAATTTTCCTGTACCAGTTTTCCATCTAGACGTTTTGGATATAAGTTCTTTACACTGTCCTCTTGTAAGCTATTTAGATTGAATCTATTAATTTTTATTTCAAATGCTTTTTCTTGTTGCTGTTTTTCTATTTTATTTATCTGCATGAAAGGTAAAATTTTTGTTCTAAGTAAGAAGTGGTCGCTGCCACAGTTTGCCCCTCTTTGTACTTTAACATCCTGTATTCTAATTTTTGTGTTTTGTCTCATTATTATATAGTCTATAATAGATATTAAGTCCCGTGTATGCTGTACCCATGTGTATTTATGTATCATTTTGTGTTGGAAGAAGCCATTCAGTATTTTTAATGTATTTTGTTGGCATAATGTAATAAGTCTGTTTCCATTTTCATTTGTTACTTCTTCCCCGAATCTTCCTACTATCTGATCGTCTATTTTCTTGCCTGTTCTTGCATTTAGGTCTCCTAGGATAATTACCTCTCTTGAGGTGCCTATTTTAGAAATTTCTTCGGACAAACATTCAAAATAGTCATCTTTGTTATTTACTGTGTCGTCTTCATTTACCCCATATGTTCCTATGACTGTCGTTTTGTTTCCGCAAATAGCTATATTTATTTTGATAATTCGTTGATTGACTGCTTCCCACGATGACACGTATTTTCTTAAACTTTTTTTAATTAATATAGATACTCCTTTCTGAGCTTGTTTGTCCTTAGATATTCCCGAATAGAAGTGATCATAATGACCCAAATTTTCTGAACCTTGACCTTTCTTCTTTGTTTCCGTTAGCACCACTATATCCATATTTAGTTGTCTTATTTCTCGTAGAACTTCATTGATTTTGGTGGAGAGGCCTTGTACGTTCCATGTTCCTAAATTCATTTTCCGTTTCCGTTGCTTTGGTCGTCTTAATTTTTTACTTTTCCTATTCCGAGGCTTTTGACTGGGATTTTTAACCTTTATTCGTTTTTACGAGTATCGAGGGGTTGGCCCGACGCCTCAACCCCAACCTGGATGACCATAATTTTAAATCGGAGTGCGTTCTCCTAGATAAATTGCTTTCTCTGCAACTAATGAGTTTTATCTACCCACTCCTCTTTTATTAACCCTAGAAGCAAGAATTGTCATTTGCGCCGGATCCGCCGAGATGAAGTTCTTCTTCTTCGCCTTCTCCGCCGTTGTGGTCTTCACCCGTATCCCTGGGTAGGGGATTGCGTTATACCCCCCAACATTGGGTCCCCAGTAGAACTTAGCCACCGACTCTTTTGAGTCGGGCCCACCCCCGCGACTTGGACGCGCCTGCTGAGATTTGCCTAAGTGAGGTCAGAGACGACAGCTCTGGGTCTCCTTAAGCCGGGTTAATGCTCATATATGGTGCTATGAGCAAAGGCCATTATTTTAAGTAAGTATGGATAAGTTTATACAATATTTCTCGATGTAGAAGAAATTATTTGTGTTTTCGTATTTCATTATCGAAGTTTGTTGATTCATTCACATTTGAAAATAGTTCAATTTACCTGAAATATGGAAATGTGGGTTTTTTACTATCAATTGACTGTAAATTAGATCTGATTCTTAGGTGAAAATAATGCTGTGATATAAGAAAATTTGCGAAATTAAAACTTATATTTTCTAAATTTTACATCCAAACATTATGAATGTTTAATGAATGATTCTGTATGTCTTTGTAGTGAATGTGACGGTATAAATAATTCTACTAGTATCCTGATGGCTAGGGATGGCTGATGCCCATGGTTAACAATTTTGTTAACAATGTTAACAAAATACAGAACACGAGTCTACGGGGCGATCGTGTTGACGGCATACGCGATGGTCAGCCCATGGCAAGTTAATATCGGCAAGCTGACTAGAAATAAAACGAATTTGTGGCTTAAATACGACTTTTATGAAAAATTGTCTCAAATTACTTTATTTTGTGTATTAAGTAAGTTATCTAATAGTGTTTGTACATGTTCTGTTTATTTCACAAGTCTAACAACATCTTTTGCACAATTATTATTGTGACTTTTTTCGAAGTAAAAACTTGAATAACGAATTAGAAAAGCTTGATAAAATGTAACAAATACTCGATCCATTTGTACTTGAATGATGCAGCTACTTTAAATTAAGTAATAATGAAAAAACTGGAAACCCTTGAAATGTGGATATTGAGAAGGATACTACGAATATCAGGGACATATAGAACTGCAAAAGAAGAAGTTTTACGCAAAATGACAACACAAAGAGAATTATAGACTACCATAAAATACTACAAATTAGAGTACTGGCTGCGAAACTTAAGGAAGTGGTTTAACTGCGTATCAAACCAATTGTTTAGCTGTGAATAAGATACAAATAGTCATGATGGTCGCCAGCCGGAAGATTATTTTGAGAGTATAGTCTCACATATCCAATTCTTTCTGCAGTACAATAAACCATACTGATCAAGACGATATGTGATTAAACACTTTACCTTTGATAAACTTCTAAACTTGTAATAAAAATATTTGCTTTAAATTTAAACACTGTATATTTGAATATGTTTTCTAGTAAATCAACTGGGGTGAAACAATGGGACCATTCAAAATTCAGTGAAATTAAGCAACGCCTCGACGATTGTAACTACGTGAAGTACTCCATATATAGGATGGCTTTGAAATTGCGAGTACTGCAGAACGCATTATATAGTAAGTAGTTTCATGATCTTTTCAATTAATTGAGTTCAAAGAAATTATATTTTTTCCCAGATTAGGGAAAAATAATTCCATTAGATAATTGTCACATTATGAGATACCAGGTCATAATAGATACAAATATATCTTAATCTGACGCGCTTGAATATTTCAAAATGACGAAGTATTTTTTGAACATTATAATATACATTATATAACATTTTGTTGTTCTTGTTATCTAAGCTTTGCAATCCAGGTCTCTATGACACTCGAGTCATTCCCCATTTAGCATCGTGAGCTTCCCTACCATAATAACCATCATTTTGTTTTAGTGGATGTCGTGCCGCTATCTGTAGTTTCTGGAGTTTTTTAAAAACATTGATTTGGTGCTAATGAAGATTCCCTGTGTCTTGAAAGCTGTGAGCTGGAAGCTGTGCTTTCCGACATTTATTTTGCCTCCAACAAGAAAAATCATACAAATATCGACGTTGATTTCGCTGCTGAACTAATACTCAATTTTTCGATGTTTACGATGTTTTCCATAAGTGTAGTATGCTAGGAATGTGGAAACTGAAGGTCATAACTTTTGGCAAAATTGTTTATATCATTCTCCACACTTTCTAAGAGGTGACAATATAATATTTTTTCGTATTTAGCGAAAAACTAACGCCCGCCTGAGCAATATTTAGAAGAAATTGTAGATATTAGAAAAACGTATAAAGCTAGAGGTTATCTATTATATTTTTTTACAATTAAAAATTTTATATTATAAATAGTTCGGCATAAGTAAGGCAACTTTCGAATGTTCCAAATTTCGAATTGGTTGAAAATAGTTACAAGAAAAATGTTTTGAAAAAGTTTGGTATTTTTTATTTCAGGGGCAGAAAACGTTTCCCTTATTCATTATAGAACACTGTCTCTTAATTAAACTTCACTATATATAATAACTAACTTTTCACTTCTCGTATAATTGTTGTGAATTCACCGGTTATTATTCACTATTTCGTTCACAGTAACTTTCAATTATATACTGACTGACTATACTGACCATGTCGTGGATGAGTACCTCCTAATTTCAGCAGCTGTAATATATGACATACCACACAGTTAGTACAGAGCTTCATTGGGTAGTTTTTTTTTAGCCTTGCATTCCATCAAATGCACGTCTTGCAAAACCAAACCAGTTCTTGGATTACTGTATAAATGAACAAAATGTAGGCTCTATACTCAATACCAAAGATGTTTCTTCCCAGGTCGAATTACCAGCTCCCATAAACTTTCTCAGTCGATGCGGAAATATTGCACAGTAGTGGAAACAAGTTGTAGCAAGAATAAATTATTCAATAAACTTCGTTAAATTATACCTTGTAGTCAAAATGGTCAAACGGTTGAAATATAGAAAAATTAAGTTAGTTGACCTACAAAAATTATAATTATTTATCAATTTTTTTTTTGTTTGTATCGTGACCACAGATAAAAAAGAAGTTTGCGATATTTAACCGATGTCTTCGCCGCACGATCAATTGGCTCTTATTGAAAAACGATTGGAAATACAAAACAAAGAATTTCAGAAATCTTTATTTACGGAAAATTTGAAAGAAAAAGAAGTTATGAGATACTTGGAGAAGCATAGGATACACATTAACGCACAAATAGATAAATTAAAAACGTTAAAGGTATATTTAATCTTATGCTTAAAATATTCTAACAACTTATGACCCAATGAGGATAATCTGTAGCTCAGTATCTAGAGTTTTCATATGATAAAATCACATTAGTAGTAAATGTGGTCTCATCAGTAAACCTTTTTAATATAAGTAACATCTTCTAGTTTTCTCTTATAATAAAATGATGAATCGCTATTTATGTCGCTGTTTCATCTGACGTTTCGTTTTCTTTGGGTCCAATATAATTTTAACTTCCTCAAATGTCCACGTTCAGAATCAGTTTAGGGCTCAATATTTTACAATGCAAAAAATGTACAATTACTTGTCAATTGAAATAAAATCTTTTCTCACATTCCGAAATAATTTGAGGTCATGCTGCGTGTTGGTTTAATTTTTTCTATGGACTTATAAATAATTATTACCTATAATTTTGTTATTCATTGTTGTTTTTTTCTGTATATTGAAATTTAATTTTGTTTGTATCTTTATTTAGTTACTTTTTTGTTTATTTTTTTAGTTTTTACAAACTATTATCTACAAACGGTAACAATTTTTTGACAATAAAACATTCCTCTCTATCATACTGGTTAACAAGCTTAGGTCTCGATAACTTAATTATGAGTGTTGGTATAGTGGTAGTAAACATAGTGATCAGTAAAACTAGGCCTAAGTTACTTTTCAATTTTTCAGTAGTTTACAGTTGGGATAGTTAACATCAACATTTTTAATTTTTAGAATTGTATAAGCTCTAATAATGTTCCTCCCAATCTCACTTTTCGCAAATCAACTAAGAAAAGGATTGCGGAGTCAAATCCAGTTATTAGAAATACTTACAAAATGGATCGAACTGAAACGAAATCTATAGACATACTGAGTCCTATAGCTTCAGGTGCTGAAACTGTAGAAAATGTCGATGATAACTACGAAGGAGTTCATGATAATGAAGATACAAGCGGAGATTTATAGAAGATAAAAGCTCTACATACGGCATTGATGACATTAGTACATGGATAGGGGGTAAGACATTATTGTATGAATTATTATAGATATATAATGAGTTTCATTTCTATATTTATTTTGCTTCCTATTCAAAATTTAGCAGTATAACTGTTACAGCAAAACGAATACTGCTTACCATTGTGTTTGTATTAATATAATTGGTTTCTGTCAATCAATGCATAAAAATTGCTACCATTTTCTGATAAACGATCGCTGGAATAGTTTACGTGTTGAATATACAATCTTCTACAGTTAATTTCTCAAAAAACTTAGTGACTCAAATGCAAAAAAAACTGAATTTAGAAGACCCGCTATTGATTGGAAAATTATTTTCGTACAAACGTCCTTAATACACTTTCTCGTTCTAGTTTAACTACTAATTACAGAAAAACTTACAAGGACACCCTCAAAGTGAAATTATTAGATAAAAACTTTTTGTGTACTTCTATGGTATATTAATTTTTTTGCAACAAATTCAGCTATAACAAACGTCATTTACAAAACAAGCATGTACTTTTATTTTCAGGACCCCCAAACAACGAGCTAACAATGAACATGACAACTAAATCTGTTTCTAAAACATATCCTGGTGAACATGAGGATCCGTTGCAATATTTATTTCATAAAGCAGAAAGAATTAGTAAATTCTGTGTCAATCCAGAAGTATCAATTCTACTTTAAACTTTTCTCAACTCTCAACTTTTAAAACACTTAAATTTGCAAACCGAAATATAAAATATAGTTATTCCGTAGAAAAATCGTAAAACCCAACATCAAATTAAATATTTTACGTCTTTCAAAACCTGTTTTTTTTTTAATTAGGGCAATTTCTAAAACACTATTAAAATTATTTTTTTACGTAACCCGTATTTCATTGTTGTAAGTGATTTGAAATAACCTGTATAAATTTCGTATGTATTATGTATTTAATATTTCGGCAAATAGAAATTAGAATCCTTCTGTTTATTATTCGCAACATTCTTATTGTTAATTTTTATAACTATACATCTCACATAATATTACTTTTTAATTGAACTTTCAGCCCGGTAAGTGAACATGTATTCGTTAAAATCGTCACAACCTCGTATAAACACTGACCAAAAAGAATGTGTCGACATGTTTTTGTACGCCCAATTTCAATCATTCAGACAAAAGTGACCCATTTTGTCTTGTGAATATTCTGTGTAATTGTTTACAACTGTACGGTATAAATGGTTGTCTACTTATTAGGAAAAACTCTTCAAAATGGCATCATGAAAGGATGGAAATGTTCTACTATTTTTAATATCAAATTTTCATTCTTATCCCATATATAAGACACATGTTTCTAAGAACGTTTCGTGGCAAAATAATTTTTTTACTTTAGGGCAAATGTCAATTATTTATCTACATTAGCCACATAATCATTGATAAATCACGTAAAAGTTGATTGAAGTGGAGAAGTGGTTATACTCAATAGATAATATAATATATATACATATAATATTAAATAACACGATGAATTTAACATATCAGTTTTAAAATATTTTCTGTTCAAAATAAGCATAATACATGTACTATGGTAATTATTTTTATTAATATAAGTGCTTATCTGTGTACTACTAATCATTCCCTGGTATTCCTGGTAATTCCCACACAATTTCAGATAAACCTAAAATTAATTCAACCAAAGTGTTCGTTAATATTAATGTTATGCTAGTAGACAATTTGAAATAAGGAATATATTGTACTGTATATAGTCTTCATTCTAAGAGTAAAATAGTGGATAAAAATCGTATAATTTATGCAATTTGTTAAATTGCATATTTCAAGACTGGAATAAGAAATTTCCGGAGCTTGAAACATACATAAAATATTCAAAACTAACAGAAGTAGTTGAAAGTAATAATACCTAGTTATTACTATACACACACACACACACACACACACACACACACACACACACACATATATATATATATATATATATATATATATATATATATATATATATATATATATATATATATATATATATATATATATATATATATATATATACGAGACTAACCAGGGTTATATTTGGACCATTTCGACGAAATTATAAGTTATACGTTTTGCGAAATTTATCAATGTAATGGTGATAACAATGTAACGACTTTTTTGTGGCTACTGAGCAGCTAGATTCTTTTGTCATTTTCGCTCCACCATAATTACTATGAAAGTTAAATTGGCAACTCAAATTTTAAGTAAAAAGTACAGGTGTCCCTCTTTATTTATCGAGAACAGATATTCTTTAACGGTTTCCTGAAAGAAAATGTTTATATCCAAATGACTGAATGGCTTGTTTGTTGGGATAATAATAAATGCATAAAACGCAATATATGGTCTAAAACAGCCATCTAAGGCTTGGAATGATCGTGTGAATGATGTTTTAATTGAATTAAATTATGTAAGATTAAAAATTGAACTTTGTATTTACATAAAAAGGGAAAATAATTCAATATCAATAATTGCTCTGTATGTGGACGATTTTTTTTATTTTCTCTAACATCGAAATAGAAGCAAATAATTCAAAAATTGAGTTAAGTTCCAAATTTAAAATTAAAGATTTGGGTAAAATCAGAGAATGTTTGGGCATGCAAATTAATTTTGATGAAAAAAAGGGTGTAATCATCTTAAGTCAATGAAATTACATTAATCATTTATTGAAGAAATTTAATATGCTTGATGCCGAAACAGTCAAGACTCCAATGGAGGCTAAACTAAATTTAAATTTGGACGAAAGCTGTTATGATGAGGAGAAAGCTAATTATACTTATCAGAAATTTATTGGTAGTCTAATGTATTTATTAATGTTTTTACAAGGCCAGATATTTCTTTTTCTGTGAGTTTTCTGAGCCAATTTGATAAATCATAGAATGAAAGGCACTGGAAATGTGCAAAGAACATTCTTAAGTACTTGAAAGGTACTATTAACTATCCATTGAGATATTCTAAAGATGACTCAGAACTACAAGGTTTTGTAGACGCTGATTGGGCGAGTAATGCTGTTAACCATAAGTCCTACACATGATATGCTTTCAAACTTTGTGGTGCTGTGATTTTCTGGTTGGCCAAAGTTAATTGCGCTGTCGAGTACTGAGGCTGATATATGTCAATCTCTGAGGCAACCAAGGAAGCTATATATTTAAAGGGATTATTGGAAGAATTGACGAATTGACAGGGAGTGTACCTTGTGTAACTTTATTTAATGATAACCAAAGAGCAATAAATTTGACAAGCAATGCCATGTATAATAAAAGAACAAAGCATATAGATGTACGCCATCCTTTTGTAAGAGAAACAATATTAAATAAGGTTATATAGATGAAGTATTTATTATTATGTTATGCCATCAGATGTTGTAACAAAGAGTTTACTTTCTGACAAGCATTTCGGGCTGATAAATTTACTTGGTTTATTAAATACTTGATTTTGTTGATAAGTGGGGATGTTAGTATATGTTTATGTTTGGATATAAAACAAAATGTTGGTATTAATCAATAATGTTTTTATTTAATGAGTAGGTATCACTGTTAAGGAAATTGTGAAGTAATGTCATATTATGTTTATAAAAAGTCGTGTCAGTCTTTTGCTGATTACTTGAAAGGAAACCAAGTCGCGTTTTATTCCACTAATATATTAAATTATTTTAATTAATATATGAGTAAATGAATAAAAGAATATATGAAAAAATGAGGTACTATTCTTGATAATACTCCAGTAAACTTTCCATAACTTAATGGAAAAGTGGATTCAGGGTAAACCACCGAAACTAAGTAATCTAAGTGTATTTGACTCATATGCTTATGCCAAAAATTTAAAACAAAACTCAGAATTTGACAAGAGAAATAAAAAACTTCAGGTGATAGGATACTCGGATGGATATCGGCTCTGGAATAAAATTGAAATACACAATATAAAATTAATAACTCGGATATTAAAAGATAATGAAGAAACCAGAAGTCAAAAACAAGATGAAGGTAATATGAAGAAGAGCCATGCTGAGGAAAATGATGTTGAAAACAAAGAACAAGAAACAATAAAGTGAGAAGTGTGAAATAATGTTGAAGACAACAAGGAACAGGAAATAAGGAAATCAAAAAGAAAAAATTCTGACCTATTGTGATTTTTCAACAAAAACAATCATAACTCATCAAGAAGCTTAAACAATCTTGACAGCACTTTACCTCTTGAGAGCCACCGTACTTCACAATGAAGCAGGAATGTTTTTTACTCACTTCACATTTCATCGCACAGAATGGCAAAAAGTCGGAATTGCTAGGCCGTGACTTGATAAAATTTACAGCCTTCACTTGATAGCACGCGCACCCTCAGTCGTCAGTCCAATACTAGCAAATGCTAATAGATTAAAGATGAGAATACTTATCTTATCGACGGTCTGATACAATCATGTCATGAACTGCAACAATATTTTCGGGGACTGACACAGAAACTGGCCTTCCCGATCGGATATCATCTTCAATGGAAAATTTACCTCTTTGGAAGCTTGCAGTCCAATTTTTCACGGTCGCATACGAAGGACATTGGTCCCCATGGGTATTGAGCATATATTCGTAGATCTGCTTACCTCTTAACCCTTTTAAATACAGGTTTTTGATGATGGCTCGATACCTCAATTTTTCGATTTTCACAATTTCGGTGGACATATTTTTTCTTTTAATTTATTGCGTAACTCTGGTTTACTTTTATGGCGTGAAACTTTACACTGACACTGACACCATAATTCTATCCATTCAGGTTTGAGATCATTGGAGGTATCTACGGCTTCATTATCCAATTCTTCAAACTTATACATTTCGAAATTGTACACAACAATTAAGTTCAGAAAGAAATCATGCTCATTCAAGTTATAAACGATAAGCATTCTTACATCTTTTCAGCATCATTTTTCTCATCATGGTTCTCCTACACATCACTACAAATATTTAAAACTATGTGTATTGAGGTAGTTTTGAAATGATAAATTGATTCAATTAAATATTTTGTTGTTCAACTAAGTGGTTTTAAAATATTTATTTTGCCAATCTTCTTAAAAATTAAAACAAATTCAGCTGTAGCACTCGCATTATGGAAATATGTATTAATATCAGTTCTCGATAAATAAAGGACGTCTGTTGTATTATTATTTAAAATTAGGGTTTCCAATTTAACTTTCATAGCTATTATGGTTGAGCGAGAATGAAAAAAAAATCTAACTGCTCAGTAACCATCACAAAAAAGCTGTAACATTGTTATCACTTTGCATTGATAAATTTCGCAAAATATGTAACTGATTTTGTCGAAATGTATATATAATATACCGATATATATATATATATATATATATATATATATATATATATATATATATATATATATATATATATATATATATATATATATATATATATATATATATATATACTGCTGTATATATATATATATATATATATATATATACAGCTGAAACAATAACATTAACTAGAAATTATGAAGAAATATTGAAAATAATAGAAAGAAAGATAATAAGAACAAAATGGGATCAAGAAAAGTTAGGTATCGGATAACAACTAACCTCAAAATAACAGTCGAAATCAACGGCGAAGATATTGCAGAAAAAATCAAAACTCAGCGAGTTGAGTAGTTGCGGCGTGTATTGAAAAAAGGAACAGAATCTAAAGCAATCAATATGATGAAATGGGATCCGAGTGGTAGAAAAATACAGGCTTAGGACAGAAAGGTTGAAAGGAGATGACCTAAGCAAAGTAGTTATAAACTGGAAGGAAAAGTTGTGGCGGGGAATAAGCAACAAGGTGTAGATATGAACTATCGGGACTGATCCTCCCCAACAAGAGGATCTGGAGAGCATGTTTGTGGCGCAGCACCATCCTTCAACTATCCTGAAAAAGAACGAGAACGCCACTAAACTGTACTACTGTGAACCAGTGGTTGATTGTTTGAAAGAAAGATTTCAAAAAGCAAGGAGTGGAGCACTTTCTAAAGTATTGATGAAGCCATGGCTAAGTTCAAGGGCAGGAGTTCTCTGAAACAGTACTTCCCTTTGAAAACTACAAAGCGAGGAATAAAAATATGTGAACGCTGTGATTCCAAAACAGGCTACCCATATGATTTAAATATTTATTGTGGAAAGGATGCCAACAGAGATACCGAATCCACTCTTGGAGAATCAATCGTCACGAAGCTTTCGTTTTCAATAAAAGATCTAGAGGTAAGTTTATGTTTTGATTGTTTTTTCACGTCGACGAAATTAATAAACAACTCTCCATTTGCTTGTGTTTGCACAGTGATTGGCAATCGCAGAAACATGCCTAAATTCGAAAAAAAGAAAAGAAAGGGGTGAAGCTGACTTTGTCCATAATCAATTTGGTACTACGGTGGTTTTGTGGAAAGATACAAAAGAAGTAACGCTGCTTTCAAAGTGTCATGGAAATGATGAACAGAAAAGAAAAAGATGGTAATAAAAAGGAAATTCCTTGTCCTGAAATTGTGGCCCATTACAATTGGTTCATGTGGGGTGTTGAACTTTCTGACCAATTGATTGGTAATTATGACATGGATCGGAAGTCTTTGAAGTAGTAGAAAAAAGTTTTTTACCGTTTGCTTATGACCAGTTCGGTAAATGCATGAATTATTTGGAGAGAAACACATAAAAAAATTTCTCTCCTGGTTTTTCTGGCTCAACTTACGGAGTTAATGATTTCTGAGGCTCAAAAATATGGCAAGATTGTTAGAAAACACCAATACGTCAGACCGTCAAAATGACCCAAATGGTTATTGAATGTTGGGGATCATCTTCCAAATGAAGGACCAACTCGAATGAGATGTCACAGTTGTGGAAAAACGCACAACAACCTTTTGCTCAGCTTGCAATGTTCCTCTGTGCAAAAATTGTTTTTCTAGTCTTCATACATAAAAATTTGTTGAAAATTGAAATGAATACCATTGGTTTAAATATGTCCCGCAAAAAGTTTCCACTGGGATCTATGTGTCCCAATACCCCCGCTATCCCTTTGAAATAAAAAATTAATCACCCATTTTTCCATGTCATTTGAGTGTTGAATAGCCCATTAAGCTGTTGAGTACCGTAATTACTCGCAAAAAAACAACTGGGAGCGAAAGGGTTACGTAATATACAGCAATTTTAATTTTCTTCACAATTATCAAATTTAGAATTGAACAACCTATATACTATTGAATATTTCACATATTTTCTATTAGATTACACGTATAACCGATTTTTTATTGATCCCTGAAAACGGCATAAAAAATCGACAAAAACATTTCAATGTTCTTGTCTATCGGCTATCAATATGTGGAACAAGTTACCGGTTAACCTATCGTCTACAACCTTGGTTGGAACGTACTTTTTAATACATTATACATACATTATAGTTGAAAACTCAGTGCTTATGAAATTGATTATATATCACCCGTATCACCACCTACCACGGGTACTCCATATCCAACGGAATACACCCGACGACTTAAAAATAAATAAATAAACTCAACGAAATAAAACCAGAATTATTTAAGAGCGAAAACTTAATTAGTGATAAAAATGTTAGTGTGAGGAAAACATGCAAGCCTATAGTGACAGTCAAAACATCTCCTAAAAAATCAATTACTAAGGGTACGTACAAACATAAAATTATTAAAAAAAAAACAGAAAGAAACGCCCACTAAAAAACAACTCCACACAAAAAAGTTGCAAAAAAGGTGACTTGGAAAGCAGCCCAAATGAGTAATGTGCATCCGTATGCGCTTCTAATAGCCCCAACTCACCTCCCACATCTATATATTCAAAAGAACTACGGAGAGTTAGAGAAAAAACTCAAAAATTGAAAACAAAAAACGAAAACTACCTCCAACTAGTATATATAAACGAAGATAACACGTCTTCCGAGGAAAATCTAGATTCATTAAAAAATACTGGAATAAACAACCTGAATATAATGGAAAATCAACTTAAATCTGTCGACATAGAGACATTGTATAAATGTCTAGATATAACAAATAAATTGTTATGCCAAAAATAGTACAGAACAAGAAAATAAGTGCCCTGTAAGCCCAAATAGTCTAGATATAACAACGGAAGGCCTGGATTTCTCTGTTCCTGCTTGTGGCAAAAATTCAACACTAACCTCAGACCATCACCATACCAATAAATATGGAAGAAAATACAATTGGGCAAAGTGCAAATGAAAACATATTAGTTGAAATAGATAAAAACCCTCAAATTCCAATTAATACCACCAAGAAACTGTGGTGAAAGCACAAATCCACAAAGCAGCGAATCACTCTTGGGCACGAGAAGTAGAAGATGCAGAAAAGGCTACACCAAAGGAAAATTCGGACAATTTCACATCCCAAGCAAACCAAAACAAAAAGTTAATATGAACGAAATTATCACAATTCCACAAAATGAACCCATGAAGGTTAAGGAAATTACTCCACCAGGTTTCACCAAACCCAGAAGATACACTCCCTTTAATAAAATTATAACTCAGAACATAAATCCGACCATCACGCAAAACACATACGAAACACTTTCGGAAATGTCCGAAGAAGAGTCTCAACAAACATCAAACACCCAAAAGAAAAGGAAAAAAACTACCTTCAGGTAATACAATGCCACAGAGTCAAGTTCGGATGAAGACAATCAGAATAAACAAACCAGCAAGAGGCAAAAAGCTAAACAAACGAACACTACAATCAAAAAGAATAACACATCTTGCCCGCCAATCGTCATTGATGGCAACGTTTCTGCACATAGGGGTATGGTGAATAAGCTCAACGAAAATATTTGCAAACCGTTTGAAATCAAATACACAAACAATCATTTTCACTAAAAACGTTGAAAACTTCGAAAACATGAAAAAGACCTTAAGAGAGGAAAAAGTGCAATTCCATACTTACTAAAGAAGGGAGGATACAGCTCATGCATTCGTTCTTCGTGGCTTAGCCGAAGGTCTACAAATAATAGATATAAAAGAGGAACTCAAGAAAACATACAAAATTCACACCAAAGATATTTTCAGAATGACCACGAAAGGTAGACCTCTCTACCTAGTAGTGACCGATTCAAAAGTCACTTTGGACTTTCTAAACAAAAACGTAAAGGTGATATAACACACGAGAATTCAATGGGAACATCGTAGGCAGACAAAACCGATAATACAATGCCACATTTGCCAGCAATGGGGACATGCGACTTCAAATTGTGGTAGAACACCGAAATGCCTGAAATGTGCTGGACAATATCTCACACCGGAATGTCCTAAGGAGAGAAGTAAACCCGCGAGGTGCTCAAACTGCAGGGGTGACCATTCTGCCAACGCAGAAATTTGCCCGGAGTTCAATAAAAGAAAGCAATGGCTTGAGGAAAAAAGAAATATATACAATAAACCGGACCCAAAAAAATACATTCCTGCCCCTACTCCAACTGTCAATTAATGGACACGAGTATCCCAAAATAAACAAGATTTTCCCAGCTTACCTAAAAAATAAAACTCCCAACCGATTCCGCAAATCACTTCCCTTCAACCCACTTCCCAAAACAAAATAACAACAGTCAAACAGCAGATACTGACGTGGACAAATTTAATGAATTAAACAGTATGTTCAAAGAGCTACACTCATTGGTAAACTTGGATGAACTAACCAGAGCCGTCGCAGATCTGCTACAAGAAATGAGGAAGGCGACCAACAAACTAGAAAAATTCACAATCTACAATAAGTTTGTTGCTGGTATAGACAACTATGACATCTGGGCAGGAAGGTGGCAAAAAGCAGTATTTCAAAATCGATCTAATCTGGAAATAATTTTTTGCAATATAAACGGAGTTTTTAACAAACTCCATCTTATGAGACATTTTCTCTACATCCATAAACCTGATATATTTTTTCTAATAGAGACTCTACTCAAACCAAACAAAACAGTAAATTTCAGAAACCCCGAATATCGTCTTTTTAGACAAGACCGCCCCGATGATGCCAACGGTGGCGGTATCGCATTACTCATCAAAAAAGGCATAAATTTCCAACTCTTACAACAAAATAATTCTGTAATTGAGCATATCTGAATCCTTCTCCATAATAAAATTAAAATAGTTCGTGCATACAATCCACCAAATACTAAATTGAACGAATCAGATTTTTTCAATATTGTGAAAACCCACAACAAAGTATTGTTGACGGGTGATTTTAATTGTCGACACCCACAGTGAGATCGGTACGCAAACTATCCTAACAAAAATGGAAGTACTCTTTCTGCGATAATTCGGACTGCAACATATTTTTTACTGACGATCCTACCCATTTTCCTTACGCAAACTACACCCCTAGTACGTTAGACATAGCAATAGGACGTAACATAAAATAACATAACAAAAATGAAGACATTGACAGACCTAAATTCCGATCACGATCCCCTCCTAATTCAATTTAAACTTTCACATAATATAAGCAACACAATAATAAAAAATATCTATGACTACAGCACCACGAAGTGGGTCAAATTCAGAAGAATCATTAACGAAAACATTGAAATCATAGACAAAATAGAAAATACAGAACATCTAAATAGAGTCATTGAAAATTTACAAGATATAATCCTAACCGCTAGAAACCTACCCACCACCCTTAAGCGTAAACCCCCAATAAACGATACCCTCCCGGACTACATCACTGACATAATACTAGACAAAAATAAAGCACGCAAAAGATGGCAATCATCAAAGCAAGAAAACGATAAAATCATATTAAAAAAATATCAATATACAATAAATAATTTAATTAAAGAATACAAAAACAATAATTGGGCAAAATTCTTAAACAAACTGAAACACAAATGGTATTTTTATTTAGCTCAACTTGCAGCCGCTAAGTACTTCCAGTTAGACACTATTCCTCGCTAAATGGGGTTATTCAGTGTCTTAGTTTGGCCTTTAGCGGGCAGAGGGTGCTAGTGTCTAAAGAATCGTGTTTTAGTTTGGCGATTGGTCGACAGAGAGTGATAGAGTCTATAGAATCGTATTTAATTTGGCGATTGGCTAGCGGGAGGCGCTAGTGTCTATGGAATCTTGATGAGTTTGGTGTCTGGCCGGCAGGGGGCGCTAGTTTATATAGAATCGTTTTTAATTTGGCGTTTGGCCAGCGGGAGGCGCTAGTGTCTATAGAACCGTGTTTAGTTTGGCGTTTGGCCGACAGAGGGCGCTAGTGTCTACAGAATCGTGTTTTGTTTGGCGTCTGGCTGGCAGGGGGCGACAGTGTCTACAGAATCGTGTTTATTTTGGCGTCTGACCGGTAGGAAGCGCAAGTATGTATGGAAATTGATCACAAATAAAATTTTTATTCAGTTCAACATGCGGCCGTTAAGTACTTTCAGTTCGACTATTCCTCGCTAGATGACGCTTGTTCGTGTTTTAGTTTGGCGTTTGGCCGGCAGAGAGCGGTAGTGTCTACAGAATCGTGTCTATTTTGTTGTCTGGACAGCAGGAAGCGCTAGAGTGTATAGAAATTAAACACAAATAGAATTTTCATTTAGTTCAACTTGCGGCTGCTAAGTACTTTCAGTTCAACTATTACAAGCTAGATATCGCTAGTTCGTGTTTAGTTTTAAGTCTGGCCGGCAGAGGGCGCTGGTGTCTACAGAATCATGTCTAGTTTGTTGTCTGGCCAGCAGAAAGCGCTAGTGTGTATAGAAATTGGACACAAATAGAATTTTTATTTAGTTCAACTTGCAGCCGCTAAGTATTTTCAGTTCGACTATTACTTGCAAGATGGCGCTAGTTCGTGTTTCAGTTTGGTGTTTGGCTGGCAGAGGGCGGTAGTGTCTATGGAATCGTGTTTAGGTTGGGGTCCGGCCAGCCAGGGGCGCTAGTGTGTATAGAAATTAAACACAAATATATTTTATTTAGTTCAACTTGTGACCGCTAAGTACTTTCAGTTCGACTACTCCACGCTAGATGGCGCTATTTGGTGTTTAGTTTGACGTCTGGCCGGAAGAGGGCGATAGTGTCTATAGCATCGTGTCTAGGTTGGCATCTGACCAGCAGGAAGCGCTAGTGTGTATAGAAATCAACCACAAATAGAATTTTTATTTAGTTCAACTTGCGGCCGCTAAGTTCATTCAGTTCGACTATTGCTCGCTAGATGGCGATAGTTCGTGTTTTAGTTTGACGTTTGGCCGGCAGAGAGCGGCAGTGTCTATAGAAACGTGTTTATAGAAATTGAACACAAACAAAATTTTTATTTAGTTCAACTTGCAGCCGCTAGAGACTTCTGGTTCGACTATTCCTCACTAGATAGCGCTATTTCGTGTTTCAGTTTGGTGTTTGGCTGGCAGAGGGCGGTAGTGTCTATAGAATCGTGTTCAGTTTGACGTTTGGATAGCGGGAGGCGCTACTGTCTATGGAATCGTGTTCAATTTGGCATTTGGCCGGCGGGAGGTGCTTGTGTCTATGGAGCCTTGTTTAGTATGGCGTCTGGCCAGCGGGAGGCGCTTGTGTCTATGGAAACGTGTTTATTTTGACGTCTGGCCAGCGGGAGGCACTTGTGTCTATGGAACCGTGTTTAGTTTGTTGTCTGGTCAGCAAGAAGCGCTAATGTGTATAGAAATTAAACACAAATAGAATTTTTATTTAGTTCAACTTGCGGCCGCTAAGTTTTGTTAAGACTGGTATAAGATCCTATTTACCCTTTCCACTTCTCCATTACCTCGTCGGATTTCACAAGTTGTTAACACATGTTTAAAATTTTCTTCTTGATAATATGATTCGAATTCTTCAGAACGGAACGCGGATCCTCTGTCAGATATTATCCTTGTCGGGCTTCCAAATATTTTACGCTAAGACAACATATCACTTCTTTCGTCGTGGTTGATTTTGTTGATTTTAGGATGAAACATTCCTTCTTTCTTTCCTACAGGACGAGGTGATATATTTTACGCTATTTTTCAAGACAACATGTCACTTCTTTCGTCGTGGTTTATCTTATGGTATACATGTTGATTGGTTGATTTTACAATGAATCGACACTGAGTACATACACACAGCTGACGAAAATTTGTTGAATGAACATATTACAAAAGTAAAAGTCCTTAAAAGATACTATGAAGATAAGAAGAATATTCACATTGAGAAATCCAAGACATGTACTACTACTATTACCACACTTACTATTACACTGTCTGATGCTTGTTTCGATGTTCTCCGTTAGTCTCTGTGTTTTGTACAAAACAAAAAAATTTGATTTAAGATCGTCAGTTGATTGAATTAGTAAACTCACTAAAGGCGATATGGTTCCACAAGTCTATCGCCATCCAGAGACAGTAGTGTACAAATTGAAGAAAAATAACGATATTCTTCCACGAAGAACATCAATCCCGTTTGACGCAGCAATGCCGTCAACACCAACGTCATGAAAATAAATTAGAAATGGATCTTTGTGACTGCTTGAATTTAAGATGCCATGGTTGCTTTGGAGAATGCTTAAAATGTGCTTCTAAGAAATGTGGACCAGAATGTAAGTTTAACCGAACGTTTTACATTAACAGAATCATTTATTTACATACTGAAAAGGTTATCACAAACCCTTTGGTGAAGTAAAAATCTTAATTGTGTCTTCTAATTGTTTTGAAGAAAAATGTTTATATGTGTTTGAAATTGAAGGTATGTAGATTATTCATTCATATAAGATATACATACTATTGATACGTTTACCTCCGTGTCCTTGCTGTTAATAAAAAAAGTTGTTTAAATAATTTAAGCAGTTTGAATAAATTATCCTTAGCAATTTTTTCGTGTATAGATATAGTAATAATAGTAATAAAACAACACTGCATATTGACATGTGCAGTGTTGCCGTTTCAGTTAGGAGGCGGGAAATTCAAACAGTGATGGACTTATCGATATGGCTTTATAAACACAATTTGGGAAGAGGTGATTCATTCATTAGTATTAGATATTACCAACCTCTTAAAAACATTTAGTTTGTTAAATCATACTCATCAACATGCATATTTATTGCATATTCTGTATTTCCAGCTAATTCCGATGATAAGCACACAAAAAAGTGAGTTTTTTCCTTTATTTTGCTTTGAAATCCTTTCAAATGTGGCCTTTGTTTGAAGAGTAAAGTTAATTCAACCTTATATCAATTTAAATTATTTCAAATATAGTTGAAATTTTAATTTATTTATTATATTGGCGTTGCCTTGAGTTGTTGATTTAATCATAAAAATAAAATAAATTGCTATCGCCATATCATAATTTTATTTACAATTGATTTATTCTTATGCACACAATTCATATGTGTTTATAATATATTGGTGTAGAATAGAGTAGAGTTATCCACAAAAAAAGGGTCGCTTTCGCCGGTATATTTTGTTTACGATTTTATACCTAACACCAATTATCAGTTTAGTTTTTTTGTTAGAATTCTTGGTGTTGTTGTGCGTTCATATTACACTGTTGCCAACAATTTAAATTTCGCACAAAGATTATTATTGCATCATTTTCAAATTAAAATGGCTGAAGATCCATTTAAAACCTTAATTAAAAAACGAGGTGTTCTTAAAGGAAAAGTTTCTGTTTTTAGCAATAAATTAACAAAATTACTTCGAAAGTGGCGATCAAACTTTCCGGACATAATGCATGATCTAAAAGAAGGTAAACTTGCTGATTCTTCGGAAGGTCTAGTCATTGGCAAAGATGATGTTGCAAAAACCCTAGGTATATCGTGGATGAGTAAAACGGATAAATTAATATTTCATATTGATGTTGAAATGAAGGATGAATGTTTAACAAAAAGAGTTATGCTTTCAGGCATATCCAGAATATTCGATCCAGTGGGTCTACTTGGCCCTTGCATTATAATTGCTAAAGTAATGTTACAACAACTTTGGAAGGAAAATCTATCTTGGGACAATCCAGTTTCCCATGAATTACAAGTTAAATGGAACAATTTTATACAAGAACTTCCGTCATTAAATTAGTTAAAAATTCAGCGACATGTTATTTGTGATAATTCCACACAAATAGAATTACATGCCTTTTCAGACGCTTATGAGGTAGCATATGGTGCAGCTGTGTATGTCAGATCAAAAAATTGCTATGGTGAAACATTTTGTCATTTGCTTCAATCCCTCGGTTAGAATTATGAAATATTATACTACATATTTGAGGCTTGATTTAAATTCTGTAACATTATGGTCTGACTCCACAATAGTGTTGGGTTGGATTAAAACTCCAATTCATTTGTTAATACCATTCGTTCGTAATAGAATTGCTGAAATACAGGAGTTAACTGATATCAGTTCATGGCGTTATGTTCTAAGTTTAGAAAATCCTGCAGACATTTTATCAAGAGGCTCTTATCCTAGTAGTTTGAATAATTCAAATATATGGTGGCAGGGTCCATATTGGCTCCAAGAGAGCCCTGACCTTTGGCCAAAAGACAACAAGACGTCTATTCCCCTACCAGAAATAAAAACTACTTTGGCAGCGGTGTCTGAATTTAAATTTCCATTCGAAAGGTTTTCTAATTTGAATCGATTGAGGAGGTGCATGGCTTTCATTTTAAGATTTATAAAAAATTACTCAAGTAATAAAGAAAATCGATCGTTTGGTGTTTTTACAACAACAGAATTAGATAACTCTTTGAAGTTGCTTGTAAAACTATCACAAATATCTTCTTTCAATAAGGAGTATAATGATTTAAAAGCTGGGAATGAAATTGACAAAAAAAATTAAACTTTAAACCCGTTTATGGACACGAGCGGTATACTTAGAGTTGAGGGTCGTTTGCAGAATTGAAATTTTCATTTCAATAGAAAACATCCAATGATTTTGTCGTCGAAACACCATTTCACGAAACTTCTTTTTGAACAAGAGCATAAAAATTTATTACATGCAGGACCATTACAATTATTATATAATATACGAGAAACATATTGGCCAGTTGCCGCTCGCAACCTAGCTAGATCTATTGTTCATAAATGTATACAATGTTATAGATTAAAACCAAAATCAGTCCAACCTATTATGGGAAATTTACCAAGTGATAGATTTTTATCTGGTTTCCCCTTTCAAATCACAGGTACAGATTATGCCGGACCTTTTCATGTACTTAATAAAAGGGGACGTGGCTCAAAAATCATGAAAGGTTATGTTTGTCTGTTCATATGCTTGGCTACAAAGTCCATTCATCTTGAGTTTGTAAGTAGTCTTTCAACTGAAGAATTATTCCGGGGTAATAGCTATATCTCGCGAGTTGCAGAAATTCTCACCAACAATGGAACTGTCATCAGAGATTTTTCCAAACTGTGCCCTTTGCCGTAACAAAAATAAACGTGTGTGCTTAAGTTTAAGTAACTGTTATATACTCTGTTAAAAGCTGGTGCTTTTAAGGCCGCGAGTATGTTACGACTTCTAAATTTTATATGGAAGCTAAGCCTGGCAACGCTGCGACCACGAGGGTCCAGAAGAGAGACAGCAAAAACCCAGGGCATTCAAGATACACACCACAAGAGTAGCAGACGTAAAATTTATAAAAATTCGTTTAATGTATAATAATTCAACATCAATATATGAGATGCAAGGATATTATAAGTAATTAAAGTTGTGCGTTTACGAAATATAATAGTGTATCATAATTATTATAATAAAAGAAGAAAAGAACAAACACCGATACCTAAACACATACTAAATATACAAAATTACACACACATTACCCGGTAAACTCAACATTATCAAAGCTAATAAACAACCATACTAAGTGGATAGTTATAGACCTATATCCTTGCTCAATAATATTGCAAAGGTGATAAAGTAATTCACAAAAGATTACAAAACTTTATTGAAAAACAAAAAATTATACCACCCGAGCAATACGGATTCAGAAGTGGACACAGTACGACGGCCCAAATAATACGAGTTTTTAATTATATTAGAGAAAGCTTCCAGAACAAAAATAAGTCCACCATGGTCGCTATCGACATCCAAAAAGCATTTGACTCCGTATGGATCGAGGGTTTAATTTTTAAATTGATCAATTTAGAAGTTCCAAACTATTTAATAAAAATTTTGCATTCCTATTTAACGAATAGAGAATTTTACGTCATACGGGTCTATACCCCATAAAGGCTGGAGCTCCGCAAGGGTCCATACTATCACCTTTGTTATATTCCCTTTTCACACACGATATACCCACTTCCCAACAAATCCTAACAGCTATGTATGCAGATGACACTTGTTTTCTAGTATCGGCAAAACATCCCGATCAAGCACTTAACATCATCCAAACACATTTTACCATATTTTCAGAATAATAAACTATCTATAAATGCGTCAAAAACAGAGTACTTGTTACTCAGACGTATAGCCAGGAAAAGCAGCTCATTGCAATCGCAGCTTCACATAAACGGACAAACGATCCTGCCAAGCAGTACCCTAAAATATCTAGGGTATATTGTGCAAGGAAATACGAATGCTAACGCCCACATAGCCAAACAAATACTAAAAGCTAAGAATTCAATGGCAGACTTTACCCTCTCATCTGTAAACACAGTAAACTCACCACACAAAACAAACTTTTATTATACAAACAAATCATTAGACCCATTTTAACATACGCAGCCCCAGTCTACTACACAGGTACCAAACAAAATTTCCGCACCCTGCAGGTGGTACAAAACAAATGCCTCCGTATGGCTATTAAATATTCATGCTACCCAAAACTTCATAGAACCTCGTGGTTACATGACATAGCCGATATACCCACTGTCAATATATCCACGATAGTGGTTGTAGGCTTCTGCGTTGTTCACTAATCACGTAGTTTAGTTGGAGAAATCCAAATTTATATATACCGGAATCAGAGTAAATAAAAAGGGACAGAGTTATTGTAGCTACATCAAACTTGTGGATAATGCCCCGATGCAAAGATCCACAACAGTATTTACAGACGTACACAACACATCTAGAGATCGCCAGAACAACGGCCAACTCATGTATTGTTATCTTTTAGATGTATTGTAGATAGGGAAACATAAAAGAAAATAGAGACATTTTTAAACAAACAAACGTACCTTTTAATAACAGCTTAATTCTCCGTCCGACCAATCACTATACTGTTTACGTTATTGTGAACATGAAATCATATATCATTATACCAAAAATAGAAGAAATGTCACGTTCAAACGCTAAATCTGGCAATTCAATAAAGGATACATAACACCAGTTGCAATTTCACAGCTGAGTATTCGAGAAGAAAGGCAGAGTTTGGTAAAGAAATAAATGGATCGAATAAGGACATTACTTTCCACGAAAAAAAAAAAAAAAAAAAATATATATATATATATATATATATATATATATATATATATATATATTATATATACATAGGATAATTTGTTTAGGAATTTTTACTTTTTCCTAAACAAATTATCCTTCAAATGGTTTCTAGGTATTATTCGTTTATCAACTTCGCACTTGAATATGAATAGAAAATAGCTAAAATTTTTCTAATTTTACTTTTACTGGAAAGAAAAAATGGAATAAACAGTTTTCATTGCAAAATCCTAAGAATGGGTGCTCGGAAATTTTGATCTAAATCTCGTTGTAGGCTAGGATTCGGGTTATAGTTTCGTGAAATCTGAAAGATTGGAACATTATTTGTAGTTAAGGATGCTTCTAATATAAAAAGCAATTAACCCTTCTCACCATAAATGTTGATTATCAAGGTTTCTTTGTCCTTCAAAAAGGGTTTCCTTGACACTATTCAACAACAATCATATATAAAGGAAAATAAGCTAACAAATCATTGTTTTCAATCTTATATTGTACTAAGTCAACTTCATCAGATTAATGATGCCAGGTCATGTTACTGAGCGTTAGTATGTCACCTAATTGTTCCTTGAGGGCGCCAGAAAATTATAAAAACCTGCCATAGTTTCTTTAGTCCCCAGATGCTGATTGATAAACATAGACCTCTCGGTAAAAACGCCACAAAAACCTTTGCTCTTTTTATATTTTGTTTTCTTCCATATATACATATAAAAGAGCCATTTGTTATTGGTTTGCTGAATTTAAACGTGGTCGTACAGACACCGATCATGGTGAACGTCGTCCAATTGAGATGGTTACTCCAGAAAAAATCAAAAAAGTCCACAAATTGGTTCTATCTAATCGTAAAATGAAATTGCGTGAGATAGCTGATGCCTTAAACATATTAGAAGGCAGTGTGTTTATAATTATGCATGAGCATTTAAGCATGAGAAAGCTTTTTACAAAGTGGATGCCGCGTTTACTCACAGCCGATCAATAACAACATCATCTGAGTGGGTGAACCAAGTCCGAGGCGTTATAAAATCCTTCTCAGTTGAAATATTAGAAATTCAGATTAAACATATCATCGAGATATTCTTTCGATTTCTTAGTATCCACGTAAAATTCAAAAAAGTTTTAGAATAAAATACATGATCATCAGTATGCTTGCAGGTGTTGTCATAAAATTCCGAAAATGTTTTTAGTGTTTCCTCGAGGTCTACACACGGTGCATTCCACTAAGCGTTCACTCGTCCAATACAAGAGTTTGTTCAGAAATTTGACGTTGTGGACTGTTATTCCTTATCTCCCATACAGTTCGGATTTAGCGTCCAGTGATTTTCACCTCTTCTTAAATTAAAAGAACACTTAGGTGGCAACCGCTTCAAACTAATCAAGGATTAAGTCTAAGTAGAGGTCACACGGTTCAAAAACGGATTGGTGGAAAACTTCTTCGACTTAGAAATACAAGAGCACCGTCTTCATGAGTGAGTTGAAAAAAAATGGAGAATATGTTGAGAAAGAGACAAAAGTTTGAACTTTTCAAAGTAAATTCTTAACCAAAGCTGGTGATTGGGCAATCATTCGTAATAAAATTCTTTGTTGCCTGTTAATAAGAACAATAAAGAAATAATGAAAATTTTAATAGCCAGATCCTGTAGGGAATGGGAAAAGTCTATAATCGATTGGTACAGGAATCAAAAAGATTTGGCTTTAGGAAGAATGGCGAAAATAAATATATGGAAGTGCAACGGCAAAGAACGAATGAGTTCTTCGACTATCTAGAGGTTTGTTTTTAGTAGCTGCAGTGGCAGTTATATACTCATGAACTGGCCTGCACTGGTCCAGTTCCAGTGCAGCTACCAAGAACAAACCTTATACACTCACGAACTGGCCTGCACTGCTCCAGTTCCCGTGCAGCTACCAAGACAAACTTTAGGTGTACTGATTACGAATACGAATGATGGGACGAAAGCGCTAAATAATCAAGTAGCAAAATAATGGCGTTCTCAAATAACATTTTTAAAGCAAAAACCTCCAAAGAAACAAAAATTGCCGAGTGCTAAAAAAATAGAAGTATGTGTTAAGGTAACATTGGTTTTAAAGAGAGTGGAAATAACTGAAGAGAAAGAACAGAGGACTGAAACGGGTATTTATATATTTGAAATTGATTGATATTGGAATGAAGGATTGTAAAAATAATCGAAAATTTGATAGATTGATAATAATGAAGAAAAAAATCCTCGGATCATTCTTCTGGGGTTAACTGATATGATACAGATATGCTGGCGGATTGTCCTTTTAAGTCGGTGGCATCATTGGTGATTATAATTCCAGTAATATGATGATAATCTAATTCAAAAATGTTATTCACATTTGCTGAATCCACATTAGATCCACAGGATGCTGTACGACCATCTGTAAACAAAAATTCAAACATATCTAATCCATTACATCCCCATACTGTCAATTTTTTCAAATAGGCTCCTTTGAAATCTAT
Organism: Diorhabda sublineata; assembly: GCF_026230105.1. Lineage (NCBI taxonomy): Eukaryota > Metazoa > Arthropoda > Insecta > Coleoptera > Chrysomelidae > Diorhabda > Diorhabda sublineata. The sequence continues at coordinate 8,562,385 of NC_079486.1, forward strand.
CGGAATTGTTTCGGAAGATGCCTCTCCTAAATTCATCGAATCACTATTTTCGTAGTGGATAACCATCCCTTGAATTTTCGGAACAATCCTAGATGATCTGAAAATAGCTACAGCGATTCCTATCATTTTATTTCTTCTACCGTTGATTAATTTCGGTTGCAATGGACAACCTACTTCAATAGGCATCATCCCTCTAGCTAAAAGCGGCGTAAGCCGAGAAAAACGTGTGGTTCTTTTAAAATTCATCGCCAATAATCAATATATTCAAAACCGTTAAGCGCGCAATACTGACGCACTACTCCCATAGAATTGAACACTGTATCAGGAAAACAGGTCTCATATTCTAAATAGTATTGGTCAACAAATACTTTATTAATGTATTGAACTGCTCCATCTTCATCTTCTATAAGAGTGTTCATCTACATCTTTAACATGTTAATATCGTCATTAGTTAATTCCAATTTCGCTTGGTTAACTATTCCAAATTGATAAAATAGTATCTTCATGTTAACTACGGCCGAATACATAGGTAAGAGAAAGTAATTGATATTTGCATAATCAGAATCTTCTTCTTTTTTAAACGTGATTTTTTTCTCAAATCAAAGTTTGTGCGATTGTAAAATAATGTTCTCCCGTGTTGGGTAAATTGAGCTCAAGCTCTTGATGCAACGTCTGAATCTGAGTTTTCAGCGACCTTAAAAATAAGGTTAGTGTGATTAAAAAGTTTTAATTTACAAGTATTACTCTCAACCTAACATAAAAAGAGAGGTCTCATATTTATCAAATCGAAATTATTGTCAATTCTTTAGAAATAATCGTTACGACTATTATTTTAAATATTTTAACGAATCGAAAATTAAAAACAAATTTAACTTTATCAATTTGTTTGTACTTCATGTATGATATCCGAGCGCTTTTAAATAAAACTAAATTGATCTTATTACACCACGTGTATTTATTCAACATGTTCATAAAGCTGCCAGGTTATGCTCCTCATCTTTTACTATACACTAGCCTCAACCTCCCATGCCTGTTGAGCCAATTAATTGTAACATGAATTGCTAATTGTCTCGGCTAGAGTAACACTTTATTATTAATTTTTTTATATCTATCTAAAGTAAAGAGTGCGATCACGTGAAAGATTCTTCAAAAAAACTTATTTTTAAAATAAGAAAGTTATTTAAACAATATCACACGTATGTTGAAAAGTATATACACATGTGTGCTGAAAAGTAAAAAAATTCTACAAAATATTTGTTATTTTGTGATAATAGATACGACAAAAACGAAAAGAATGGTTATGAAATATTTTATAACTAAAGAACAGAAAAAGAACCATTAGAACAATGAATTTTTTGTAACTATATTACATTAGATACCTAAGAAGAACTAAATAATTATTGAGGATTTTGTTTCAATTTTTTTTGAGGCGTTATAAAAGTTAAATGTAAAGTAGTTATTATAACAATTACTGAATTACAGAGGATTTTGTAATGTTGCAGCATTCCTGGTATCGCTAACATATGTGTTCATTGCCTCTTGTTGCTGTAAACAAACTTGCATTGTTTTTGGGTTGTGCAGTGTCAGTATGTTGTTCAGCATTTTGTTAAACACTATGTTCAATGTTTCTATTTGCAGCTTCTTTGTTTAATGTGCTACTGTTACTAATAGCATTCATTATTTTATTAGCACTCCTCAATCTATTAGTTGCAGGGTTATCTATGGATGTATATAATTTTTAAACTTTTAACTTGTTAGTAAAACCAAAAAAATGTTTTCCTTCATTATGGAGAATATATATTCATTCAACTACTTTATACATTACACGGTAATAGTAATAACACTTAATTTTAACGCTTAATTATCTTGCAGAGACTAGTATGTATTTGAACACAAATTACAACAAACTTTCCATTTTCATTGTAAACACTAGTATAACCTTAAAAAATCATATTGTCTATTTCTTCAGTCTTCTTAAATTTTGAATTTTGCTTTTCGGCACCCAGCCATATTCATATTGTATCGCGTATTCCCTCTATCGTTCGAGACCACTTATAACATAAGAAAAAGAAGCATATGTATTATTTTTTAGTATATGTGTGAAATAAGCTACTTTCTCAGGAAAAAATGTGTATGCAATCTATCATTTTCATATGTGGTCATAGGAAAATATATTTTACTATATTGTAAATACACTATCATCATTTTTTCTATAACTTCGGAGAAAGCATGCTCTTTGACTAGCAATATTTGTTAGTACTATTAATTAAGTATTATTACTCCATGAAATTAAAATTAAAAACATGACAAGACTCAAAACTGAATTTGAATGATTAACCTAATAAAACTATGAATTATTCCATACTTGATATTATATATTCCATACTTGACTATCGAGCCATGATCCTCTGGTATTGGAACATTCTTATTTACTGAGTTTGAGGCCTCCCAATCTCCGGAATAATTTACAAACATAAGGAAGTTTTTTTTCTAAAATTTTATTTTTGTCAAAAACTATTGTACCTTCTTACTCCTGCTACACCATTTGCTTTTAGGTGAGAAAGAGATTCTTCATGCTCTGATTATTCGCTCTCCAAGCTGCTGTTGCTTGACTGCAATAAGTTTCTAAAAACATTGAGGTTAAAAATCTGTAAATATATAGATTCATAAACAAACCGTTTTTTAACTTCATAGTCTGGCACATATTCTGATCCAGAGCTTGAAAAGTCTTCAAAAGACCCTTCTTCTGAAGTACGTGACATATTATACCGTGTAAAACAGGCACCAACAGGCACAGACTTTGAACTTAACACATAAACGATTACTTTGTTGTCGCTTGGAACCCTATTATTCTTAATAATGACGTTGACTGTCGCTTGGAACTATATTGTAAATTAAATATTGGCGCCATCTTTGAGAATGGGCTCAAAGTTTGTATAGCAGACGATGCAGGTTTCTATGGATCTTATTTTCTTACAAAAATTAATTAATTTTTCTTATGGGAACAAAGTTCTAAGTTGATTTATCCTTATTTTGATATAAATGATGAAGGTGATCTATAGATCAATATAAATAAGAAAATTGTCAGTTTCAATATCATATTTTGATAAAGACTTAAAGAAAAGTCGAAACGTCAAAATTTATCTTTCTTTTAAAAACTATCAAAAACAAAAACTTGGGCATGTATATATTTAATTTAATATTTAACTTAACACACCCTCGAAACGAAAGCAATGTTTCATCGATGGTACATCGATCACTAACTTTATAAACAAGTCGACTGTTTTTCAGGAATTTATGAAATATTTCAGAAATAGCTGAGGCTATGAGAAACTGTTTTCTTGCTTATCAACTAGTGCCAAATAAAGATTTTGTATCTTCTTTATTCGATTTGTAAATTGATGTAAACAGCAAAACTCCAAGAAATGTACGCAGTTCATTTTCCGTTTTAATAATTTCTAATATTTGCCACTCCAATTATGTTCCTTGTTTGCTGATAATGTAGATTAGTAAATTTTCTAATTTCTTCCATCATGTCTGAATCGAATGACAAACACCAAACATCGAGCTCTGATGGAGAATTTCTCAACTTTCTCGATGCATATTGAGTAAACCCTGGTAGCTTACATTCCAAAACATTATAAAATGGTGGCCTTCCCACCCTTCTAGGTTCTTTTTAAGTCCATTTCATTCCACTCTTGGCATGCTTGGAATCACATGCTGGAGGAACCACTTGAGCTCGAGTGGAATCAGATTCGTTACAGTCACTCGCGCCTTCTAACTAACTAAGATTTGGTGAGAAATCTGAATCATCTTCAGACTCCGAAAAAGAATGGCTTAGATGTTCATGAGAAAGACCTGGATCAGTTTGAGTACTCGTACCTGGACGTGGGGAATCTCGTAGTATGACCTCAGCAGGTTCACTTGTTAATTCTCTTCTCCACTGTCACAAGGGTCTTGATCCTCTTCATTCTCACTTTCCTGTGAGAGCAGTCTCTGTATATCGGAGGAAAAGTTTGGGTTCGTAGTCCAAAATATTTGCTTGTCCATCTGCACAGACAAAAGTTAATAAATTTGATAAATTTTGACCTTTCTACAGAGGAAATATATTAACCCTATATTATATTATTTGATGTTTCAAATTTAGTTAAACGGTAGAATGTGTCTTTCACTAGCATACAAGATTGAATTTACATGACAGCGAGATGTGAACAGATGACACAGTCTCACCAACACACTCATAAAATTTCCCGCATAGGTCTCACAAACCTACGTGTGGCGTTACGAAACAATCTCATAATCGAACATAATTGAAAGATAAATGCCAAGTTATATAGATAGTTGCTTAGTTACTAGGTACTTTTTAAATAATTCATTATCTTCTAAACGTTACGCTAATAATAAAAAAACATAATAAATAATAAATAAAACATACGAGGGTGAATCAAATATAAACAAGACTTATTTTTTAAAATATTTATTTTGATTTTAAACGCACAAACAATCATAGTATATTTTTCTACATAATCTCCTGATTTAGAAACACATTTTTCCCAGCGTATAGGTAATTTTTTAATTCCTTCCAGGTAAAAAGAGTCAGGTCGTGTTTGTAGCCAATTGCGCACATATGCTTCAAGCTCATTATCGCTGTGGAATTTTTGCCCTCCCAAAGCTTCCTTGAGAGGACCAAAGACATGGAAGTCGCAGGGAGACAGGTCTGGACTGTATGGAGGGTGTTCCAGTGTCTCCCAACCCAGTTG